>NC_143022.1:5085000-5087500 GCF_057628025.1 Oncorhynchus mykiss
CAGGGGGGAGTACAGGGTGTCGGTCAGCAGCACAAATTGGAATTGGACCTGTGGGAGAGGGGGGGGGGGGGGGCACAGGGTTAATACAACACAAAGGGACAGTTCAGAACCTGGGTTCAAATTTTATTTTCCCGAACACAGGGTTAACAACACAGAGGGACAGTTCAGAACCTGGGTTCAAATTGTATTTTCCCGAACACAGGGTTAACAACACAGAGGGACAGTTCAGAACCTGGGTTCAAATTGTATTTTCCCGAACACAGGGTTAACAACACAGAGGGACAGTTCAGAACCTGGGTTCAAATTGTATTTTCCCGAACACAGGGTTAACAACACAGAGGGACAGTTCAGAACCTGGGTTCAAATTGTATTTTCCCGAACACAGGGTTAACAACACAGAGGGACAGTTCAGAACCTGGGTTCAAATGGTATTTTCCCGAACACAGGGTTAACAACACAGAGGGACAGTTCAGAACCTGGGTTCAAATTGTATTTTCCCGAACACAGGGTTAACAACACAGAGGGACAGTTCAGAACCTGGGTTCAAATGGTATTTTCCCGAACACAGGGTTAGTACAACACAGAGGGACAGTTCAGAACCTGGGTTCAAATTGTATTTTCCCGAACACAGGGTTAACAACACAGAGGGACAGTTCAGAACCTGGGTTCAAATTGTATTTTCCCGAACACAGGGTTAACAACACAGAGGGACAGTTCAGAACCTGGGTTCAAATTGTATTTTCCCGAACACAGGGTTAACAACACAGAGGGACAGTTCAGAACCTGGGTTCAAATTGTATTTTCCCAAACATCCCGCCTCATCTGTCATTCCAGTCAGACTCAATCAAACACTCAAATCATTTGGTAAAAACAAAAAACAAAACTACATGAACCCAAGTCTGTGACAGTTATGTTTCCGTGGAGATGTGCTGAATTGTTCTCAAACCTTCTTCTTGAGTTCCACGCTGATGGCGTTAGCCTCCTTGAGGAAGATGGCGTTTCCCCACAGCTGGTCTCTGAGGGAGGTGAACTGGTAACAGCGCCACTTCCTGAAACCCCACAGGGCTAGCTCCGCCTCCCTCTCCGTCCACTGCACTGTGGAGCCCAGAGGGTACAACAAGATGACCCAAACATCTGAGTTCAACATCAACACATTGTCTGTGTGTACCAAGGGATGCTATTTAAATGCACGGCCTCGTCCTTAAACATGCACATTGACGGTAAGATCATGTGACAAATAAAGTTTGATTTCATTTGACGTACACTTAAAGTATGTGGACACCCCTTCAAATGAGTGGATTCGGCTATTTCAGCCACACCCGTTGCTGACAGGTATATCGAAATTGAGCACACAGCCATGCAATCTCCATAGACAAACATTGGCATTAGACTGGCCCGTACTGACGAGCTCAGTGACTTTTAAACGTGGCACCGTCATAGGAGGCCACCTTTTCCAACAAGTCAGTTCGTCAAATTACTGCCTCGCTAGAGCTGCCCCGGGTCAACTATAAGTGCTGTTATTGTGAAGTGGAAACGTCTAGGAGCAACAACGGCTCAGCCGTGAAGTGGTAGAACACACAAGCTCACAGATTGGGACCGCCGAGTGCTGAAGTGTGTCGTGCGTAACAATCGTCTGCCGTCGGTTGCAAGACTCACTACTGAGGTTCCAAACTGCCTCTGGAAGCAACGTCAGCACAATAACTGTTCATCGGGAGCTTCATGAAATGGGTTTCCATGGCCGAGCAGCCGCACACAAGCCTAAGATCACCATGAGCAACGCCAAACGTCGGCTGGAGTGGTGTAAAACTCACTGCAATTGGACTCTGGAGCAGTGGAAATGCATTTTCTGGAGTGATGAATCCCACTTCACCATCTGGCAGTCCGACTGATGAATCTGGGTTTGGCGAATGCCAGGAGAACGATACCTGCCCCAATGCATAGTGCCAACTGTAAAGTTTGGTGGAGGAGGAATAATGGTCTGGGGCTGTTTTTCATGGTTCAGACTCCTTAGTTCCAGTGAAGGGGAATCTTAATACTACAGATTTTAAAGGATTCTGTGCTTCCAACTTTGTGGCAACAGTTTGGGGAAGGCCCTTTCCTGTTTCAGCATGACAATTTCCCCATGCACAAAGCGAGGTCCATACAGAAATGGTTTATTTTTTTATTTTACTTTTATTTAACTAGGCAAGTCAGTTAAGGACACATTCATATTTTCAGTGACAGCCTAGGAACAGTGGGTTAACTGCCTTGTTCAGGGGCAGAAATACAGATCTTTACCTTGTCAGTTCGGGGATTCGATCCGGCAACCTTTCGGTTACAAGTCCAACTCTCTAAACACCAGGCTATCTGCCGCCAAACGACCGATTTGTTGAGATCAGCGTGGAAGAACTTGACTGGTCTGCACAGAGCCCTGACCTCAACCTCATCGAACACCGTTGGGATGAATTGGAACGCCAACTCTGAGCCAGGCCTAATCTCCCAACGTCAGATCCCGACCTCA
>NC_143022.1:5092500-5147500 GCF_057628025.1 Oncorhynchus mykiss
GAGGACAATGTCCTGCCTGCTGCTGGCGTCCACACGACCGACCCTGGGAAGGAGTCAATATTAGGGTATTGTACTGTACAAATTGTGTGATATTCTACCTAAAAGATACATAACGTAGTTTATAAGCCATTGTGAAGTCTCATACATTATTCTTATGACATCTCTCTTACTTGGTGTCTCTATGTTCTCTCTATGTTCTCTTACTTGGTGTCGCCATCTTTGATGTAGTACAGCAGGCACTCTGACATCAGGGGGTCCTCGTTGAGGTTCACCAGGTGAGGAGTCTACAACAAGGAGGGTTCATATGGGTACATACGGGTTCATATGGGTTCATTTAGGTTCATATGGTTCATATAGTTTCATATGGGTTCATATGGTTCATTTATGTTCATAGGGTTTGTATGCATTCATATGGGTTAATATGGTTCATATGGGTTCATTTAGGTTCATATGGTTCATATGGGTTCATATGCATTCGTATGGGTTCATATGGTTCATATGGGTTCATATGGGACTTCATCTACCTGTTGTCTCATCTAATGTATCAAATGTGGTTATATCATTTGTTAAACCTAATTTCATATACAGCTGAGCTGTAGTCATTTTTTATTTTTTACTATCTATACAAACTTGTACATGTTAATTTCACGCTCATGAAAAATGTTGTGTTTATATTTATTATGTTCAGTATGAGCCTCGACTGTCTTGGTGTGTTTGGACCAAGATAGATTCTTGGCGATGTGGACGCCAAGAAACTCTCAACCCGCTCTACTACAGCCCGGTTAACGTTAATGGGGTCCTGTTCGGCCTGCCTTTTCCTGTAGTCCACGATCATCTCCTTTGTCTTACTCACTTTGAGGGAGAGGTTGTTGTCCTGGAAACCACCCTATAGGCTGTCTCATCGTTGTTGGGGATCAGGCCTACCACTGTTGTGTCGTCAGCAAACTTAATGATGGTGTTAGAGTCGTGTTTGACCACGCGGTCATGGGTGAACAGGGAGTACAGGAGGGGACTAAGTACACACCCCTGAGGGGCCCCCGTGTTGAGGATGAGAGTGGATCAGAGAGGCAGACGTGTTGTTACCTACCCTTACCATCTAGGGGCGGTCCGACAGGAAGTTGCAGGATCCAGTTGCAGAGAGAGGTGTTCAGTCCCAGCGTCCTTAGCTTAGTGATGAGCTTTGAGGGCACTATGGTGTTGAACGCTGAGCTGTAGTCAATTAATAGCATTCTCACATACGTGTTCCTTTTGTCCAGGTGTGAAACAGCAGCGTGGAGTGCGGTTAATATTGCGTCATATGTGGATCTGTTGGGGCGGTATGCGAATTGGAGTGGGTCTAGTGTATCTGGGAGGATGCTGTTGATGTGAGCCATGACCTTTTAAAGCATTTCATGGCTACCGATGTAAATGCCATGAGGCGCTAGTCATTTACGCAGATTACCTTTGCGCCCTGGGGCACAGGGACCATGGTGGTCTGCTTGAAACATGTAGGTATTACAGACTCGGTCAGGTAGAGGTTGAAAATGTCAGTGAAGACACTTGACAGTTGGTACGCGCATGCTTTGAGTACACGTTCTGGTAATCCGTCTGGAGTCGCGGCTTTGTGAATGTTGACCTGTTCAAAGGTCTTGCTCACATCGGCTACCGAGAGCGTAATCACACAGTCATCCAGAACAGCTGGTGCTCTCGTGCATGCTTCAGTGTTGCTTCCCTCAAGCGAGCATAAAGGGCATTTAGATCATCGTGGATGATGTTGGCTTTTGCCTGTGTCGCCACCGAGGAAGAGAGACCACGGACAGACAGAGCTGGGCAAGATGGAAACGGACACAGTGACAGTGAAGCACAGAGGAAGAGAGGCCACGGACAGACACAGCTGGACAAGATGGAAACGGACACAGTGACAGTGAAGCACCGAGGAAGAGAGACCACGGACAGACACAGCTGGACAAGATGGAAACGGACACAGTGACAGTGAAGCACCGAGGAAGAGAGGCCAAGGACAGACACAGCTGGACAAGATGGAAACGGACACAGTGACAGTGAAGCACCGAGGAAGAGAGACCACGGACAGACACAGCTGGAAATTCACTGCTTGACACGTATGATGAAATCCTGGTTGAGAATGAAACAACTGAACAAATGAACAACGAAACAAGTAAGTCAAAGAAATAGGTTTGGATTATGTTTTACTGACTCCCAATCACGGTCGGATGTGATACAGCCTGGATTTAGTGATGCTTCTTGCACTGAGATGCAGTGCCTTAGACCACTGTGTCCATGTGTGTGTGTTAACTATTTAACTAGAATTCTTAAAAGGTCGCACATTTTTCTATATTGGTAATATTTTTTGGGGCTAAGAAAATATCGGATATCGGTATCGGCCAAAAATGTCATATTGGTGTATCACTATATCACAGTTTATCACAGCATATCACAGCATATCACAGCATATCACAGCCTATCACAGCCTATCACAGCCTATCACAGCCTATCACAGTTTATCACAGCATATCACAGCATATCACAGCATATCACAGCCTATCACAGCCTATCACAGCCTATCACAGCATATCACAGCATATCACAGCATATCACAGTTTTTCACAGCATATCACAGCTTTACACCATCACTAATTACAATCAGCACTTTTAAATCCCTCCCCTTAAGTATTTAAATCACTGTGCTAGAAAGGTTCCCCGGTGTTATCAAGGCCTTGTTGCGGGACACGACTTCAATGTTGATCAGAGGCATTCAAATGTGTTTCGCAATATATCTTTATTACACATCTCAAATATACAATTACAGCTAGAGGCATTCCATTTAACCCCCTAGAGTCGATTGACGCACCGGTGCGTAAGTTACTTTTTTTTTTTTTAATCCGAATGGTTTGACCTACATAAACTGTTCTCCATTTTGTTCCTCACGGGACTCGTCTGAAGGTAACCGTTACCGGGCGAAAAAAACAAATGGAAGTATGAAGGTTATTTTGTGCCTAACCAATCAAAGGGGTTAAATATGTGTAAAAGAATATATATATATTTCCAGAGTTTTTAAAAATATTTGCAAGATTTAGGACAAACACTTCAAAACATTGTTTCTTCTTATTTTATTTATTTTGAATGTCATTTTCGCCGTTTATGAATGTGTTATTCAATGCGTTTCTAAGGGTTATTTTATCAAATCATTTTTTTTATATATTTTTTGGGTTACATAAAGGCGTCCTAAAATTCAGAATTAATAAATGGTACATAGTGTGACCATATTAAAACAATTCCAATACGTCAGCTTTAGAATTAATTGAATAAAAACACATCGATGCATAGATCTGGTGCCTGTAGAGAAGCACAGAGGCTGCGTCCCAAATTGAACCCAAATGGAACCTTATTCTCTATAAAGTGCACTATGTAGGGATTAGGGTGCCATTGTGGACAGATCCCCAGAGACTCCCTCTTTAGGTAGGAGACGAGGAAAAGTTTACAGAAATACAAAATAGCCAGACACCCAAGGGATTAACAGCATCTCTGTGTGAGTCATTTGTACCCATCAAACAACAGCTGGCGAAGTAGGAAACACAAATGCTATAAATCTTCATAAATATACTGAATGTGTTTGGTTCTCTGTGTTTACATCACTCTGCTGCTTGAAGCTTGAAGCAGAGTGAATACTAACGACTTTGTTTGCTTGGAAATAATGAAGTAGATTAAGGGAGAAGAAGACTAAATTAATCAAAATCCTTAACTTAATGAAAAAGGAAACAGTTGGTTGATCTACTCCCCTGCTGTAAAGCTCTACATAGCTGTCAGGTTCCAATTAAAGCTAGAGAGACTATATATGTATAGAGGCTGAGATGGGAAATGGAGGGCATATCAGGGAAAAGGTACACCCTATCCCAATTCTCTTGGCCTTAGCCCTTCAATGTGTGCAGATCTGAAACGTCTGGATAGGTATAAAGTATACACATTTCCAACGTTTTAACACGGGCTCTGTTGATACATGCTCTCTTTAATCAAACAGAACGAGGAATCAAGAGAGTTGAAGCGGAAGGATATGTAAAAAAGGTCACAGTCTAGCAAAGCACTCAGAGAAGACTAGGAGTCGGAGTCTCCAGACAGAGCAGAGCATCCAGTATGGGAGATTGGACACTTCAGAGGGACCAACCTCATTGGGTGAGAACAGCCCTACTGTGTCAATGAACACAGCCTCGGGCTTTCTGCTCTGCTCTGATGACGAGGGCTTGGAAGTAAATCCACATTTAAATGCATCAAAATAAAAACATTTTCTATTCAAGTCTATTTAAACTTGCTCAAACACTGAAAATATCCAGGATATCCAGATCCATAGAGTTAAATAGAGTACTTATTTTCCATTGAACACTTCTGTGACAGCATTGACAGCTCCATAGCTCATTCAGGAACATACAGTGCATTCGGGAAAGTATTCAGACCCTTTCAATGTTACCACATTCTGTTACGTTACAGCCGTATTTATATATTTTTTTAAATGTCCTCATCAATGTACATAATACCCCATAAAGACAAATCGAAAAAACTGTTTATTTTTGTATTTTTGCAAATGTATTAAAAATAAAAATATAGAAATGCCTTATTTACATAAGTATTCAGACCGTTTGCTATGAGACCTGAAATTGAGCTCAGGTGCGTCCTGTTTCCATTGATCATCCTTGAGGTGTTTCTACAACTTGATTGGAGTCCACCTGTGGTAAATTTAAATAAGATTGGACATGATTTGGAAAGGCACACACCTGTCTATATAAGGTCCCACAGTTGACAGGGCATGTCAGAGCAAAAACCAAGCCATGAGGTTAAAGGAATTGTCTGTAGAGCTCCGAGACAGGATTGTGTTCAGGCACAGATCTGGGGAAGGGTACCAAAACACTTTTGCAGCATTGAAGGTCCCCAAGAACACAGTGGTATCCATCATTCTTAAATGGAAGAAGTATGGAACCACCAAGACTCTTCCTAGAGCTGGCCACCTGGCCAAACTGAGCAACCAGGGAAGAAGGGCCTTTCTCAGGCAGGTGACCAAGAACCCAATAGTCATTCTGACAGTGCTCAAGAGTTCCTCTGTGGAGATGGGAGTACCTTCCAGAAGGACAACCATCTCTGCAGTACTGCACCAATCAGGCCATTATGGTAGAGTGGTCAGAAGGAAGCTTCTGATCAGTAAAAGGCACATAACAGCCCGCTTGGAGTTTGCCAAAAGGCACCTAAAGGACTCTCAGACCATGAGAAATAAGATTCTCTGGTCTGATGAAACCAAGATTGAACTCTTTGGCCTGAATGCCAAGAGTCACGTCTGGAGGAAACCGGTCACCATCCCCACGGTGAAGCATGGTGGTGGCAGCATCATGCTGTGGGGATGTTTTTCAGGGGTAGGGACTGGGAGACTAGTCAGGATCAAGGGAAAGATGAACAGAGCAAAGTACAGAGAGATAATTGATGAAAACCTGCTCCAGAGTGCTCAGGACCTCAGACTGGGGTGAAGGTTCACCTTCCAACAGGAGAACGACCCTAAGCACACAGCCAAGACAACACAGGAGTGGCTTTGCGACAAGTCTCTGAATGTCCTTGAGTAGCCCAGCCAGAGCCCGGACTTGAACCTCATCGAACATCTCTGGAGAGACCTGAAAATAGCCGTGTAGCAACGCTCTCCATCCAACCTGACAGATCTAGAGAGAAGAATGGGAGAAACTCCCCAAATACAGGTGTACCAAGCTCGTAGCGTCATATCCAAGAAGACTAGAGGCTGTAATCGCTGCCAAAGGTGCTTCAACAAAGTACTGAGTAAAGGTTCTGAATACTGATGGAAATGTTATTATTTTTTTATACATTTGCTAATGTTTCTAAAAAAAACGTTTTTGCTTTGTCATTATGGGGTGTTGTGATGTCATTATGAGGTGATGTTATGTCATTATGAGGTGTTGTGATGTCATTATGGGGTATTGTGATGTCAATATGGGGTATTGTGTGATGATTGATGAGGGAAAAAACCTATTTAATCCATTTTAGAATAAGGCTGTAATGTAACAAAATGTGGAAAAAGTCAAGGGTCTGAATACTTTCCAAATGCATTCTAGGTACATACCGTTATTGACTTCCCTCTAGTGCAAAGTATCATTAACCTAACCCTAACCCTAACCCTAACCCTAACCCTAACCTAACCCTGACCTAACCCTGACCTAACCCTGACCTAACCCTTATCTAAACCTGACCTAACCCTGACCTAACCCTTACCTAAACCTGACCTAACACTGACCTAACCCTTACCTAAACCTGACCTAACCCTGACCTAACCCTGACCTAACCCTGACCTAACCCTAACCTAAACCTGACCTAACCCTGACCTAACCCTAACCCTAACCCTAACCTAAACCTGACCTAACCCTGACCTAACCCTTACCTAAACCTGACCTAACCCTGACCTAACCCTAACCTAACCTAACCCTGACCTAACCCTGACCTAAACCTTAACGCTAACCTAACCTGACCTAACCCTGACCTAACCCTAACCCTGACCTAACCCTAACCTAACCCTGACCTAACCCTAACCTAACCCTAACCTAAACCTAACCCTGACCTAACCCTAACCTAAACCTAACCCTGACCCAACCCTAACCTAACCCTAACCTAACTCTGACCTAACCCTGACCTAACCTGACCTAACCCTGACCTTACCCTAACCTAACCCTGACCTAAACCTAACCTAACCCTGACCTAACCCTGACCTAAACCTAACCCTGACCTAACCCTAACCCTGACCTAACCCTAACCTAACTCTAACCTAACCCTGGCCTAACCCTAACCTAACCCTGACCTAACCCTGACCTAACCCTAACCTAACTCTAACCTAAACCTGAATAGCTGACCTGTTAAATGATGTCTGTTAATGTGTTGATGTCTTACCTTCTTGGGAGAGAACACGCCCACGGTTCCTCCGTCTTCCCTCATAGCCACACCCATCTCAGCCAGCAGGGCCTCTCTGTGGAAGAGAATGGACAGTTGTACAACGGCACAAGGTTGGGGTCAATTCAAATTAAAATCAGTCAATTCAGGAAGTGATTTGAATTTAAAATGGAAAAATTATAAAACTTTTTAAATAAATTAGTTTCTCTTTTTTCGGCTTATTGAAAAGTCAATAAAAATAAAAGCTATTTTTACAAATATTGAATTTGTATTTCATTTTACTTCCTGAATTTACTGATTTTAATTTGAATTGACCACAACCCTGCAGTGGTCTCCTATTCTTCCATGTTCCTTGGATCCAGAGACTGGATTGACCTTTCCTTATAATCTATACTGTATGTAGAGATGTCGAAGTGGTAGTAACTCACCTTTCCATTCTGATGGCTTCTGTTCTGCGAAGTTTCTCCTCCCAGGTCTCATTGAGCTCAGCAATGATCTTCTCTGTTTCCTGATGAAATCCCCCCAAAAATATGACAAAACTGTGTCTATGTTCAATATGTGGGACAGAGGATATTATGTCTGACTGTAATAAGTTACTTAATCAATAAATAAAGAAATTCATAAATCAATCAAGTGATCAGTTCACCTTGAGTCTCTCGATGGCCTCCTCGCTTCCGGGGCTGAACATGATGCGGTCGTGGAGACTGGCGATGGATCCGGCTCGACTGGACAGGGCGGACAGAGAGGGGGAGGGGCTCATCCCCGTCATGGCATTGGTCACTGTGGAGAGATCATCCTTTTGATTGACAGCTTGGCGATTATTGTTATTGTTCTTGAAATCGGATAGGTCTGTCAGGGGAGGGGGCGGGACAGAGGAAACAGTGGGTGGTGGGAGTGGGGGTAGGAAGTGGGGATTAGCGCAGGGTACAGGGAGGTAAGAGAGACGGAGAGAAGCGGACAGAAAAGGACGAGAGGAGAAGGAAAAATAGAAAAGAAGGAAGAAGAAGAAGAAGAAGAGGAAGACATGAAACTAATCTGAAACACAAAGAGAACATTTAACCGCGAGTAAGAAACACACAAGGAAGAGAAGACAAGAGCAGCGCAGTATGCAGAAAGCCAGAAGAAGAACGTAAAAGGTGCGGCAGTATGGGCATACAAGTGCAACTGAGGGGGGGGGGGGGGGGGGGGGGGTGCTGCTAATCATGAAACAAAACGATCTAACATCAAGCCAAATCCAAAGTATGCCGTCAAGCTTCAAGCAAAGCGTTTATCAGTCAGTAAGGACATTCAGAATCATCCTCAACAACAACACTGATGTCCCTTCCTGGAAGGCTCTGAGGTTAGTTCCCTGTCGCATGGCTACGACATGGCTACTACATGGCTACGACATGGCTACGACGTGGCTACGACATGGCTACGACCATGGCTACGACGTGGCTACGACGTGGCTACAACGTGGCTACAACGTGGCTACGACCATGGCTACGACCATGGCTACGACCATGGCTACGACGTGGCTACGACGTGGCTACGACGTGGCTACGACGTGGCTACGATGTGGCTACTACATGGCTACGACGTGGCTATGACGTGGCTACGACGTGGCTACGACGTGGCTACGACGTGGCTACGACGTGGCTACGACATGGCTACTACATGGCTACTACATGGCTACGACATGGCTACGACCATGGCTACGACCATGGCTACGACGTGGCTATGACGTGGCTACGACATGGCTACGACGTGGCTACGACGTGGCTACGACATGGCTACGACGTGGCTACTACATGGCTACTACATGGCTACGACATGGCTACGACATGGCTACGACATGGCTGCGACGTGGCTACGACATGGCTACGACGTGGCTACGACGTGGCTACGACATGGCTACTATGACATGCTTTGACTCTCTTTCATCCACGGACAAACACTCTGAAAGGAAATATGAGCGTTACTTTGCATAGAGCGCACGTGTTAGCAGAAAGTCCTATTCAGACCATATGGCCAAGGTCTATATCAAACTACCCATGAAGGAAATATGATATGCAGCAAACAGGCATTACCTATGGATTAACCAATCTGCATCCAGGATCCAAACTACCCGTTTCTTTAAAAAAAATATATATGTTTTTTAAATCTAATGATGTAATACCATGGGAAGAGCACATACAATACCAGCTTCTTCACTGAGAGGTTGCCTTCCTCATATCAAACTCTCCATCAATGAAATCTAATGATGAAATACCATGGGGAAGAACCACAGAAGACCATCTAGACTGGAGTGCTCTGGGTGCACCTAGACACGACTACTGTCTAAAAAGCTAGTGAGGATCACTAACTGCTCTGACAGCTACTGTAAAAAAAACAACTAAAAAAACAATCGTTAGTAAATCCATTATTGGAACAGGGAAATACAATTTCTACTTCAAGAGCGTAACGGAAGGCCGACAAAAACTGATAACAAAATAGAACAAGGACTGACTGTACTGTAGCAGGGATTACGATACCACTTGGGATGTACCTGTGGACTGTATAAGATGAGGAAATTCCTTGTCAATCAATATTTTACTAATAGATTCATCACACTGAAATATAGGTGATTTTTTTGTTGTCTCAGAATTGGTCTCAAATATCTATTCCACAGGCTATGAATTTATCACAGTGCACAATATAGCGAAACGTATATGTCACCTTCTATGGGAAACAATGAGTCTCGGCACTGCAGGTGGGTAGGTGTTGCCATACCAACACACCGAGAGTCAAAGTAGACCGAATCACCAGTCTGGCTCCTTCCTGTTGCGCCTGCCAGTCAAGATGACACATGTACCACTTCTGACACCCTGAAGTCTGTCGCCATGTCGTTCGGTAATACTGGTATTATACACACAGTAGCAAAACACCAATTTCCTGTGATAAAAAGGACAGCTAGGGCGTAAAATATATTAAGTGTTTACCTTATTAAGGAGTTATTTCCCGTTACCTCAAGGAATTGATTAAGGGTGTCACATAGAACTGCTGTAAATATATATTTCTATATATATATATATATATATATATATATATATTTCCTTTAAAAAAAAAACAATCAAAAACATACTGCCTTCCTGAACTCTGGACACCAGCGATTAAGCTATATGAGCCCAGTCCACACGAGCATCTCTACAGCACCAGAGGGAAACAGCACCTACTGTCCAAGCCCAGAATTGCATCTGATATCTCTTAGGTATTTTCTAGCAGATAGCCTACTAACAACCAGGCTGACATCTAGAGCAAGTCTGCCCGAAGGCCACGTGTCCTTGTTGATCTGATACATACATGTGCACATGATTGATCGCGATCAATATTTTCCTTGGCATTTTGAACAACCTTTGATTAATTAACTCACTGATTAGTCATTAATCAATTGATTAATAATCAACTATTGACACATTACTCTGGTGCTGCAGAGAGTACAACTATTGACACATTGCTCTGGGGCTGCTAAAGGTGCCATGGAGCGAAGCGTATAAGAGGACAGCCAAAAACACAGCAGAGAGCCAAATTAAGGAACATTAACACACATTTCAAACCAGCAACGTCCGTGCCGGGTGGCCCCTTGTACGCTGAGAGAGAAAAAAACAGAAAGACAGAAAGAGGAGGTGAGAGACAGAGAGAGAGAGAGAGAGAGAAAAAGAGAGAGAGGGAGATAGAAAGAGAAAAAGAGAGAGAGAGAGACAGAGAGAGAGAAAGAGAGAGAGACAGAGAGAGAGAGAGCGAGAGAAAAAGAGAGAGTACAGAGAGAGAGAGAGAGAGAGAGAGACAGAGAGAGAGAGAGAGAGAGAGACAGAGAGAGAGACAGAGAGAGACAGAGAGAGAGAGAGACAAAGAGAGAGAGACAAAGAGAGAGACAAAGAGACAAAGAGAGAGAGACAGAGAGAGAGAGAGAGAGACAGAGAGCGAGAGAGAGAGAGAGAGACAGAGAGACAGAGAGAGAGACAGAGAGAGAGAGAGAGAGAGAGAGAGAGAGACAAAGAGAGAGAGACAAAGAGAGAGAGACAAAGAGAGAGAGAGACAGAGACAGAGACAGAGAGAGACAGAGAGAGACAGATGAACAAACACTGTGATAGAATCAATCAGTAACTCAGTGTAAGATGAGCATAGCTTACTGGTGTTGCTTTAAGGGCCCCTAGTCTGTCACTCAGACCTCTATCTGAGAATCAATCTACTCGAATGTACAGTTAATTATCCGAATGCATATTTGCAGTTTCCTTCCTACTCCAGCCTGTAGTCTGTAGGCTACATAAGGAGGCCCACTGTACATCTTTTCCAAACTGTACGACGGCTGGCTGAGTGAGGTTCTGAAAACAAACTGCTGTAGGTCGCCTTTTCTGAACTCTGGACACAAGCGACAAAGTCTGTAACACCAGAGGGAAACAGCACCTACTGTCCAAGCCCAGAAATGCATCTGATATCTCTTAGGTATTTTCTAGCAGATAGCCTACTAACAACCAGGCTGACCGCTAGAGCAAGCCACGTGTACTTGATCTGGTACTGATTGGTCGTGATCAATATTTTCCTGGGCAATATGAAATAATAGTTGATTATCTCAATGATTAGTCATTAATCTGGTGCAGCAGAGTACAGCTATAAGAACATGCTGTCGATGCTAAGCAGCACGGAGCGAAGAGTACAGAGGACAGACAAAGAAACAGCCTAAAGCCAAACAGATAAACAGTAGAGAGATAAACAGTAGAGAGATAAACAGTAGAGGGAAACAGTAGAGAGAAAAACAGTAGAGGGAAACAGTAGAGAGATAAACAGTAGAGATAAACAGTACAGAGAGAAACAGTAGAGAGAAACAGTAGAGAGATAAACAGTAGAAAGATATAGAAACAGTAGAGAGATAGACAGTAGAGAGATAAACAGTAGAGAGGTAGACAGTAGAGAGATAAACAGTAGAGAGATAAACAGTAGAGGGAAACAGTAGAGAGAAAAACAGTAGAGGGAAACAGTAGAGAGATAAACAGTAGAGATAAACAGTACAGAGAGAAACAGTAGAGAGAAACAGTAGAGAGATAAACAGTAGAAAGATATAGAAACAGTAGAGAGATAGACAGTAGAGAGATAAACAGTAGAGGGAAACAGTAGAGAGATAAACAGTAGAGATAAACAGTAGAGAGAGAAACAGTAGAGAGATAAACAGTAGAAAGATATAGAAACAGTAGAGATAAACAGTAGAGAGGTAGACAGTAGAGAGATATAGAAACAGTAGAGATAAATAGTAGAGAGATAAACAGTAGAGATAAACAGTAGAGAGATAAACAGTAGAGATAAACAGTAGAGAGATAAACAGTAGAGAGAGATAGAAACAGTAGAGAGATAAAAAGTAGAGAGATAAACAGTAGAGAGATAAACAGTAGAGAGATAAACAGTAGAGATATAAACAGTAGAAAGATATAGAAACAGTAGAGAGATAAAAAGTAGAGAGATATAGAAACAGTAGAGATAAATAGTAGAGAGATAAACAGTAGAGATAAACAGTAGAGAGATATAGAAACAGTAGAGATAAATAGTAGAGAGATAAACAGTAGAGATAAACAGTAGAGAGAGAAACAGTAGAGAGATAAACAGTAGAGAGAAACAGTAGAGAAATAAACAGTAGAGAGATATAGAAACAGTAGAGATAAATAGTAGAGAGATAAACAGTAGAGATAAACAGTAGAGAGAGAAACAGTATAGAGAAAAACAGTAGAGGGAAACAGTAGAGAGAAAACAGTAGAGATAAACAGTAGAGAGAGAAACAGTAGAGAGATAAACAGTAGAAAGATATAGAAACAGTAGAGAGATAGACAGTAGAGAGATAAACAGTAGAGGGAAACAGTAGAGAGAAAAACAGTAGAGGGAAACAGTAGAGAGAAAAACAGTAGAGGGAAACAGTAGAGAGATAAACAGTAGAGATAAACAGTAGAGAGAGAAACAGTAGAGAGATAAACAGTAGAAAGATATAGAAACAGTAGAGAGATAAACAGTAGAGAGGTAGACAGTAGAGAGATAAACAGTAGAGAGATAAACAGTAGAAAGATATAGAAACAGTAGAGAGATAAACAGTAGAGAGGTAGACAGTAGAGAGATAAACAGTAGAGAGAGAAACAGTAGAGAGATAAACAGTAGAAAGATATAGAAACAGTAGAGAGATAAACAGTAGAGAGGTAGACAGTAGAGAGATAAACAGTAGAGAGATAAACAGTAGAGAGAAACAGTAGAGAGATATAGAAACAGTAGAGATAAATAGTAGAGAGATAAACAGTAGAGATAAACAGTAGAGAGATAAACAGTAGAGAGAGATAGAAACAGTAGAGATAAATAGTAGAGAGATAAACAGTAGAGAGAAACAGTAGAGAGAGAAACAGTAGAGAGATAAACAGTAGAGAGAAACAGTAGAGAAATAAACAGTAGAGATAAACAGTAGAGAAATAAACAGTAGAGATAAACAGTAGAGAGAGAAACAGTAGAGAGATAAACAGTAGAGAGAAACAGTAGAGAAATAAACAGTAGAGATAAACAGTAGAGAGAGAAACAGTAGAGAGATAAACAGTAGAGATAAACAGTAGAGAGAGAAACAGTAGAGAGAGAAACAGTAGAGATAAACAGTAGAGAGAGAAACAGTAGAGAAATAAACAGTAGAGATAAATAGTAGAGAGAGAAACAGTAGAGAGAGAAACAGTAGAGAGATAAACAGTAGAGGGAAACAGTAGAGAGAAAAACAGTAGAGGGAAACAGTAGAGAGATAAACAGTAGAGATAAACAGTAGAGAGAGAAACAGTAGAGAGATAAACAGTAGAAAGATATAGAAACAGTAGAGAGATAAACAGTAGAGAGATAGACAGTAGAGAGATAAACAGTAGAGGGAAACAGTAGAGAGATAAACAGTAGAGATAAACAGTAGAGAGAGAAACAGTAGAGAGATAAACAGTAGAAAGATATAGAAACAGTAGAGAGATAAACAGTAGAGAGATAAACAGTAGAGAGATAGACAGTAGAGAGATAAACAGTAGAGAGGTAGACAGTAGAGAGATAAACAGTAGAGAGAAACAGTAGAGAGATATAGAAACAGTAGAGATAAATAGTAGAGAGATAAACAGTAGAGATAAACAGTAGAGAGAAACAGTAGAGAAATAAACAGTAGAGAGATATAGAAACAGTAGAGATAAATAGTAGAGAGATAAACAGTAGAGATAAACAGTAGAGAGATAAACAGTAGAGAGAAACAGTAGAGAAATAAACAGTAGAGAGATATAGAAACAGTAGAGATAAATAGTAGAGAGATAAACAGTAGAGATAAACAGTAGAGAGATAAACAGTAGAGAGATATAGAAACAGTAGAGATAAATAGTAGAGAGATAAACAGTAGAGATAAACAGTAGAGAGATAAACAGTAGAGAGATATAGAAACAGTAGAGAGATAAAAAGTAGAGAGATAAACAGTAGAGAGATAAACAGTAGAGAGATAAACAGTAGAGATATAAACAGTAGAAAGATATAGAAACAGTAGAGAGATAGACAGTAGAGAGAAACAGTAGAGAGATATGTCTCTGTCTCAGCCTCCTGTCTCAGCCTCCAGTATTTATGCTGCAGTAGTTTATGTGTCGGGGGGCTAGGGTCAGTTTGTTATATCTGGAGTACTTCTCCTGTCCTATTCGGTGTCCTGTGTGAATCTAAGTGTGCGTTCTCTAATTCTCTCCTTCTCTCTTTCTCTCTCTCGGAGGACCTGAGCCCTAGGACCATGCCCCAGGACTACCTGACATGATGACTCCTTGCTGTCCCCAGTCCACCTGGCTGTGCTGCTGCTCCAGTTTCAACTGTTCTGCCTTATTATTATTCGACCATGCTGATCATTTATGAACATTTGAACATCTTGGCCATGTTCTGTTATAATCTCCACCCGGCACAGCCAGAAGAGGACTGGCCATCCCACATATGCTCTCTCTAATTCTCTCTTTCTTTCTCTCTCTCGGAGGACCTGAGCCCTAGGACCATGCCCCAGGAATACCTGACATGATGACTCCTTGCTGTCCCCAGTCCACCTGACTGTGCTGCTGCTCCAGTTTCAACTATTCTGCCTTATTATTATTCGACCATGCTGGTCATTTATGAACATTTGAACATCTTGACCATGTTTTGTTATAATCTCCACCCGGCACAGCCAGAAGAGGACTGGCCACCCCACATAGCCTGGTTCCTCTCTAGGTTTCTTCCTAGGTTTTGGCCTTTCTAGGGAGTTTTTCCTAGCCACCGTGCTTCTTCACCTGCATTGCTTGCTGTTTGGGGTTTTAGGCTGGGTTTCTGTACAGCACTTTGAGATATCAGCTGATGTACGAAGGGCTATATAAAATCAATTTGATTGATAGAAACAGTAGAGATAAATAGTAGAGAGATAAACAGTAGAGATAAACAGTAGAGAGAGAAACAGTAGAGAAATAAACAGTAGAGAGATATAGAAACAGTAGAGATAAATAGTAGAGAGATAAACAGTAGAGATAAACAGTAGAGAGATAAACAGTAGAGAGATAAACAGTAGAGAGATAAACAGTAGAGATAAACAGTAGAGAGATAAACAGTAGAGCGATATAGAAACAGTAGAGAGATAAACAGTAGAGATAAACAGTAGAGAGAGAAACAGTAGAGATAAACAGTAGAGAGATAAACAGTAGAGAGATAAACAGTAGAGAAATATAGAAACACACATTTCAAACCAGCAACTTCAGTGCCAAGAGCTGGCCCCTTGTACGCTGGGAGAGAAAGAGAGAGAGAGACAGAGAGACAGAAAGGAGAACACAGTGAGAGACAGGAGAACACAGTGAGAGACAGGAGAACACAGTGAGAGACAGGAGAACACAGTGAGAGACAGGAGAACACAGTGAAAGACAGGAGAACCCAGTGTGAGACAGGAGAACCCAGTGAGAGACAGGAGAACACAGTGACAGACAGTAGAACACAGTGACAGACAGGAGAACACCATGAGAGACAAGAGAACCCAGTGTGAGACAGGAGAACACAGTAAGAGACAGGAGAACAGAGTGAAAACAGTAGAAAGATAAACAGTTGAGAGATAAACAGTGGAGAGATAAACAGTAGAGAGATAAACAGTGGAGAGATAAACAGTAGAGAGATAAACAGTAGAGAGATAAACAGTAGAGAAATATAGAAACAGTAGAGAGATAAACAGTAGAGATAGAAACAGTAGAGAGATGTAAAAACAGTAGAGAGATAAAAAGTAGAGAGATAAACAGTAGAGAAATATAGAAACAGTAGAGAAATAAACAGTAGAGATAGAAACAGCAGAGAGATGTAAAAACAGTAGAGATTAAAAGTAGAGAGATAAACAGTAGAGAAATATAGAAACAGTAGAGAGATAAAAAGTAGAGAGATAAACAGTAGAGAAATATAGAAACAGTAGAGAGATAAAAAGTAGAGAGATAAACAGTAGAGAGAGAAAAACAGTAGAGAGATAAACAGTAGAGAAATATAGAAACAGTAGAGAGATAAACAGTAGAGAAATATAGAAACAGTAGAGAGATAAAAAGTAGAGAGATAAACAGTAGAGAGAGATAAACAGTAGAGAGATAAACAGTAGAGAAATATAGAAACAGTAGAGAGATAAAAAGTAGAGAGAGATAAACAGTAGAGAAATATAGAAACAGTAGAGAGATAAACAGTAGAGATAGAAACAGTAGAGAGAGAAACAGTAGAGAGATAAACAGTAGAGCGATATAGAAACAGTAGAGAGATAAACAGTAGAGAAATATAGAAACACACATTTCAAACCAGCAACTTCAGTGCCAAGAGCTGGCCCCTTGTACGCTGGGAGAGAAAGAGAGAGAGAGACAGAGAGACAGAAAGGAGAACACAGTGAGAGACAGGAGAACACAGTGAGAGACAGGAGAACACAGTGAGAGACTAACTCATTTACTCAGTGTTAGGTGAACAGCTGCTTCTAACATACTGGTTGTGCTAACACACTGGTCCTGCTAACATACTGGTCCTGCTAACAGACTGGTACTGCTAACATACTGGTCCTGCTAACATACTGGTCATGCTAACATACTGGTCCTGCTAACATACTGGTGAAGCTGACATACTGGTCCTGCTAACATACTGGTCCTGCTAACATACTGGTCCTGCTAACATACTGGTCCTGCTAACATACTGGTCCTGCTAACATACTGGTGAAGCTAACATACTGGTCCTGCGTACACACTGGTCCTGCTAACATACTGGTGGTGTTAACATACTGGTCCTGCTAACATACTGGTCCTGCTAACATACTGGTGGTGTTAACACACTGGTCCTGCTAACATACTGGTGAAGCTAACATACTGGTCCTGCTAACATACTGGTCCTGCTAACACACTGGTGAAGCTAACATACTGGTCCTGCTAACATACTGGTCCTGCTAACATACTGGTGAAGCTAACATACTGGTCCTGCTAACATACTGGTCCTGCTAACATACTGGTCCTGCGTACACACTGGTGAAGCTAACATACTGGTCCTGCTAACATACTGGTCCTGCTAACATACTGGTCCTGCTAACATACTGGTGAAGCTAACATACTGGTCCTGCTAACATACTGGTCCTGCTAACATACCGGTGAAGCTAACATACCGGTGAAGCTAACATACTGGTCCTGCTAACATACTGGTCCTGCTAACATACTGGTCCTGCTAACATTCTGGTCCTGCTAACATACTGGTGAAGCTAACATACTGGTCCTGCTAACATACCGGTGAAGCTAACATACTGGTCCTGCTAACATACTGGTCCTGCTAACATACTGGTCCTGCTAACATACTGGTCCTGCTAACATACTGGTCCTGCTAACATACTGGTCCTGCTAACATACTGGTCCTGCTAACATACTGGTGAAGCTAATATAATGGTCCTGCTAACATACTGGTCCTGCTAACATACTGGTGAAGCTAATATAATGGTCCTGCTAACATACTGGTCCTGCTAACATACTGGTGAAGCTAATATAATGGTCCTGCTAACATACTGGTCCTGCTAACATACTGGTGAAGCTAACATACTGGTCCTGCTAACATACTGGTGAAGCTAATATAATGGTCCTGCTAACATACTGGTCCTGCTAACATACTGGTGAAGCTAACATACTGGTCCTGCTAACATACTGGTCCTGCTAACATACTGGTCCTGCTAACATACTGGTCCTGCTAACATACTGGTGAAGCTAATATACTGGTCCTGCTAACATACCGGTGAAGCTAATATACTGGTCCTGCTAACATACTGGTCCTGCTAACATACTGGTCCTGCTAACATACTGGTCCTGCTAACATACTGGTCCTGCTAACATACTGGTGAAGCTAATATACTGGTCCTGCTAACATACTGGTGAAGCTAACATACTGGTCCTGCTAACATACTGGTCCTGCTAACATACTGGTCCTGCTAACATACTGGTCCTGCTAACATACTGGTCCTGCTAACATACTGGTCCTGCTAACATACTGGTCCTGCTAACATACTGGTGAAGCTAACATACTGGTCCTGCTAACATACTGGTGAAGCTAATATACTGGTCCTGCTAACATACTGGTGAAGCTAATATACTGGTCCTGCTAACATACTGGTGAAGCTAATATACTGGTCCTGCTAACATACTGGTCCTGCTAACATACTGGTGAAGCTAATATACTGGTCCTGCTAACATACTGGTACTGCTAACAATACTGGTCCTGCTAACAATACTGGTCCTGCTAACATACTGGTCCTGCTAACATACTGGTCCTGCTAACATACTGGTCCTGCTAACATACTGGTCCTGCTAACATACTGGTCCTGCTAACATACTGGTGAAGCTAACATACTGGTCCTGCTAACATACTGGTCCTGCTAACATACTGGTCCTGCTAACATACTGGTCCTGCTAACATACTGGTGAAGCTAACATACTGGTCCTGCTAACATACTGGTCCTGCTAACATACTGGTCCTGCTAACAGACTGGTCCTGCTAACATACTGGTCCTGCTAACAGACTGGTCCTGCTAACATACTGGTGAAGCTAATATACTGGTCCTGCTAACATACTGGTGAAGCTAACATACTGGTCCTGCTAACATACTGGTCCTGCTAACATACTGGTCCTGCTAACATACTGGTCCTGCTAACATACTGGTCCTGCTAACATACTGGTCCTGCTAACATACTGGTGAAGCTAACATACTGGTCCTGCTAACAGACTGGTCCTGCTAACATACTGGTCATGCTAACATACTGGTCCTGCTAACATACTGGTGAAGCTAACATACTGGTCCTGCTAACAGACTGGTCCTGCTAACATATTGGTCCTGCTAACATACTGGTCATGCTAACACACTGGTCCTGCTAACATACTGGTCCTGCTAACATACTGGTCCTGCTAACATACTGGTGAAGCTAATATACTGGTCCTGCTAACATACTGGTCCTGCTAACAATACTGGTCCTGCTAACAATACTGGTCCTGCTAACATACTGGTCCTGCTAACATACTGGTCCTGCTAACATACTGGTCCTGCTAACATACTGGTCCTGCTAACATACTGGTCCTGCTAACATACTGGTGAAGCTAACATACTGGTCCTGCTAACATACTGGTCCTGCTAACATACTGGTCCTGCTAACATACTGGTCCTGCTAACATACTGGTGAAGCTAACATACTGGTCCTGCTAACATACTGGTCCTGCTAACATACTGGTCCTGCTAACAGACTGGTCCTGCTAACATACTGGTCCTGCTAACAGACTGGTCCTGCTAACATACTGGTGAAGCTAATATACTGGTCCTGCTAACATACTGGTGAAGCTAACATACTGGTCCTGCTAACATACTGGTCCTGCTAACATACTGGTCCTGCTAACATACTGGTCCTGCTAACATACTGGTCCTGCTAACATACTGGTCCTGCTAACATACTGGTGAAGCTAACATACTGGTCCTGCTAACAGACTGGTCCTGCTAACATACTGGTCATGCTAACATACTGGTCCTGCTAACATACTGGTGAAGCTAACATACTGGTCCTGCTAACAGACTGGTCCTGCTAACATATTGGTCCTGCTAACATACTGGTCATGCTAACACACTGGTCCTGCTAACATACTGGTCCTGCTAACATACTGGTGAAGCTAACATACTGGTCCTGCTAACAGACTGGTCCTGCTAACATATTGGTCCTGCTAACATACTGGTCATGCTAACACACTGGTCCTGCTAACACACTGGTCCTGCTAACATACTGGTCCTGCTAACATACTGGTGAAGCTAACATACTGGTCCTGCTAACATACTGGTCCTGCTAACACACTGGTCCTGCTAACATACTGGTCCTGCTAACATACTGGTCCTGCTAACATACTGGTGAAGCTAATATACTGGTCCTGCTAACATACTGGTCCTGCTAACATACTGGTGAAGCTAACATACTGGTCCTGCTAACATACTGGTCCTGCTAACATACTGGTGAAGCTAACATACTGGTCCTGCTAACATACTGGTGAAGCTAATATACTGGTCCTGCTAACATACTGGTCCTGCTAACATACTGGTCCTGCTAACATACTGGTCCTGCTAACATACTGGTGAAGCTAACATACTGGTCCTGCTAACATACTGGTGAAGCTAACATACTGGTCCTGCTAACAGACTGGTGAAGCTAATATACTGGTCCTGCTAACACACTGGTGAAGCTAACAGACTGGTGAAGCTAACATACTGGTCCTGCTAACAGACTGGTGAAGCTAATATACTGGTCCTGCTAACATACTGGTCCTGCTAACATACTGGTCCTGCTAACAGACTGGTCCTGCTAACATACTGGTGAAGCTAATATACTGGTCCTGCTAACATACTGGTCCTGCTAACACACTGGTCCTGCTAACATACTGGTCCTGCTAACATACTGGTCCTGCTAACATACTGGTCCTGCTAACATACTGGTCCTGCTAACATACTGGTCCTGCTAACATACTGGTGAAGCTAACATACTGGTCCTGCTAACAGACTGGTCCTGCTAACATACTGGTGAAGCTAACATACTGGTCCTGCTAACATACTGGTCCTGCTAACATACTGGTGAAGCTAATATACTGGTCCTGCTAACATACTGGTCCTGCTAACATACTGGTCCTGCTAACATACTGGTCCTGCTAACATACTGGTCCTGCTAACATACTGGTCCTGCTAACATACTGATGAAGCTAACATACTGGTCCTGCTAACAGACTGGTCCTGCTAACATACTGGTGAAGCTAATATACTGGTCCTGCTAACATACTGGTGAAGCTAACATACTGGTCCTGCTAACAGACTGGTCCTGCTAACATATTGGTCCTGCTAACATACTGGTCCTGCTAACATACTGGTGAAGCTAATATACTGGTCCTGCTAACATACTGGTCCTGCTAACATACTGGTCCTGCTAACAGACTGGTCCTGCTAACATATTGGTCCTGCTAACATACTGGTGAAGCTAACATACTGGTCCTGCTAACATATTGGTCCTGCTAACATATTGGTCCTGCTAACATACTGGTCCTGCTAACATATTGGTGAAGCTAATATACAGGTCCTGCTAACATACTGGTCCTGCTAACATACTGGTCCTGCTAACATACTGGTCCTGCTAACATACTGGTCCTGCTAACATACTGGTCCTGCTAACATACTGGTCCTGCTAACATACTGGTCCTGCTAACATACTGGTCCTGCTAACATACTGGTGAAGCTAACATACTGGTCCTGCTAACATACTGGTCCTGCTAACATACTGGTCCTGCTAACATACTGGTCCTGCTAACATACTGGTGAAGCTAACATACTGGTCCTGCTAACATACTGGTCCTGCTAACATACTGGTCCTGCTAACATACTGGTCCTGCTAACATACTGGTCCTGCTAACATACTGGTCCTGCTAACATACTGGTCCTGCTAACATACTGGTGAAGCTAATATACTGGTCCTGCTAACATACCGGTGAAGCTAATATACTGGTCCTGCTAACATACTGGTGAAGCTAATATACTGGTCCTGCTAACATACTGGTCCTGCTAACATACTGGTCCTGCTAACATACTGGTCCTGCTAACATACCGGTGAAGCTAATATACTGGTCCTGCTAACATACCGGTGAAGCTAACATACTGGTCATGCTAACATACTGGTGAAGCTAATATACTGGTCCTGCTAACATACCGGTGAAGCTAATATACTGGTCATGCTAACATACTGGTGAAGCTAATATACTGGTCCTGCTAACATACCGGTGAAGCTAACATACTGGTCCTGCTAACATACTGGTCCTGCTAACATACCGGTGAAGCTAATATACTGGTCCTGCTAACATACTGGTCCTGCTAACATACTGGTCATGCTAACATACTGGTGAAGCTAATATACTGGTCCTGCTAACATACCGGTGAAGCTAATATACTGGTCATGCTAACATACCGGTGAAGCTAATATACTGGTCCTGCTAACATACTGGTGAAGCTAACATACTGGTCCTGCTAACATACTGGTCCTGCTAACATACCGGTGAAGCTAATATACTGGTCCTGCTAACATACTGGTCCTGCTAACATACTGGTCCTGCTAACATACTGGTCCTGCTAACATACTGGTCCTGCTAACATACTGGTCCTGCTAACATACTGGTCCTGCTAACATACTGGTCCTGCTAACATACTGGTCCTGCTAACATACTGGTGAAGCTAACATACTGGTCCTGCTAACATACTGGTGAAGCTAACATACTGGTCCTGCTAACATACTGGTCCTGCTAACATACTGGTCCTGCTAACATACTGGTGAAGCTAATATACTGGTCCTGCTAACATACTGGTGAAGCTAATATACTGGTCCTGCTAACATACCGGTGAAGCTAATATACTGGTCATGCTAACATACTGGTGAAGCTAATATACTGGTCATGCTAACATACTGGTCCTGCTAACATACTGGTCCTGCTAACATACTGGTCCTGCTAACAGACTGGTCCTGCTAACATACTGGTCCTGCTAACATACTGGTGAAGCTAATATACTGGTCCTGCTAACATACTGGTGAAGCTAATATACTGGTCCTGCTAACATACTGGTCCTGCTAACATACTGGTCCTGCTAACATACTGGTCCTGCTAACATACTGGTCCTGCTAACATACTGATGAAGCTAACATACTGGTCCTGCTAACATACTGGTCATGCTAACATACTGGTGAAGCTAACATACTGGTCCTGCTAACATACTGGTCCTGCTAACATACTGGTCCTGCTAACATACTGGTCCTGCTAACATACTGGTCCTGCTAACATACTGGTCCTGCTAACATACTGGTCCTGCTAACATACTGGTGAAGCTAATATACTGGTCCTGCTAACATACTGGTCCTGCTAACATACTGGTCCTGCTAACATACTGGTCCTGCTAACATACTGGTCCTGCTAACATACTGGTCCTGCTAACATACTGGTGAAGCTAATATACTGGTCCTGCTAACATACTGGTCCTGCTAACATACTGGTCCTGCTAACATACTGGTCCTGCTAACATACTGGTCCTGCTAACATACTGGTCCTGCTAACATACTGGTCCTGCTAACATACTGGTCCTGCTAACATACTGGTCCTGCTAACATACTGGTCCTGCTAACATACTGGTCCTGCTAATATACTGGTCCTGCTAACATACTGGTGGTGCTAACATACTGGTCCTGCTAACATACTGGTGAAGCTAATATACTGGTCCTGCTAACATACTGGTGAAGCTAACATACTGGTCCTGCTAACAGACTGGTCCTGCTAACATACTGGTCCTGCTAATATACTGGTCCTGCTAACATACTGGTCCTGCTAACATACCGGTGAAGCTAACATACTGGTCCTGCTAACATACTGGTCCTGCTAACATACTGGTCCTGCTAACATACTGGTCCTGCTAACATACTGGTCCTGCTAACATACTGGTCCTGCTAACATACTGGTCCTGCTAACATACTGGTCCTGCTAACATACTGGTCCTGCTAACATACTGGTCCTGCTAACATACTGGTCCTGCTAACATACTGGTCCTGCTAATATACTGGTCCTGCTAACATACTGGTGGTGCTAACATACTGGTCCTGCTAACATACTGGTGAAGCTAATATACTGGTCCTGCTAACATACTGGTGAAGCTAACATACTGGTCCTGCTAACAGACTGGTCCTGCTAACATACTGGTCCTGCTAATATACTGGTCCTGCTAACATACTGGTCCTGCTAACATACTGGTCCTGCTAACATACTGGTCCTGCTAACATACTGGTCCTGCTAACATACTGGTCCTGCTAACATACTGGTGAAGCTAATATACTGGTCCTGCTAACATACTGGTCCTGCTAACATACTGGTCCTGCTAACATACTGGTCCTGCTAACATACTGGTCCTGCTAACATACTGGTGAAGCTAATATACTGGTCATGCTAACATACTGGTGAAGCTAATATACTGGTCCTGCTAACATACTGGTCCTGCTAACATACTGGTGAAGCTAATATACTGGTCCTGCTAACATACTGGTGAAGCTAATATACTGGTCCTGCTAACATACTGGTGAAGCTAATATACTGGTCCTGCTAACATACTGGTGAAGCTAATATACTGGTCCTGCTAACATACTGGTCCTGCTAACATACTGGTCCTGCTAACAGACTGGTCCTGCTAACATACTGGTCCTGCTAACATACTGGTGAAGCTAATATACTGGTCCTGCTAACATACTGGTGAAGCTAATATACTGGTCCTGCTAACATACTGGTGAAGCTAATATACTGGTCCTGCTAACATACTGGTCCTGCTAACATACTGGTCCTGCTAACATATTGGTCCTGCTAACATACTGGTGAAGCTAACATACTGGTCCTGCTAACATACTGGTGAAGCTAACATACTGGTCCTGCTAACATACTGGTCCTGCTAACATACTGGTCATGCTAACATACTGGTCCTGCTAACATACTGGTCCTGCTAACATACTGGTCCTGCTAACATACTGGTGAAGCTAACATACTGGTCCTGCTAACATACTGGTCCTGCTAACATATTGGTCCTGCTAACATACTGGTGAAGCTAACATACTGGTCCTGCTAACATACTGGTCCTGCTAACATACTGGTCCTGCTAACATACTGGTCCTGCTAACATACTGGTGAAGCTAATATACTGGTCCTGCTAACATACTGGTCCTGCTAACATACTGGTCCTGCTAACATACTGGTCCTGCTAACATACTGGTGAAGCTAACATACTGGTCCTGCTAACAGACTGGTCCTGCTAACATACTGGTCATGCTAACATACTGGTCCTGCTAACATACTGGTGAAGCTAACATACTGGTCCTGCTAACAGACTGGTCCTGCTAACATATTGGTCCTGCTAACATACTGGTCATGCTAACACACTGGTCCTGCTAACATACTGGTCCTGCTAACATACTGGTGAAGCTAACATACTGGTCCTGCTAACAGACTGGTCCTGCTAACATATTGGTCCTGCTAACATACTGGTCATGCTAACACACTGGTCCTGCTAACACACTGGTCCTGCTAACATACTGGTGAAGCTAACATACTGGTGAAGCTAACATACTGGTGAAGCTAACATACTGGTCCTGCTAACATACTGGTGAAGCTAATATACTGGTCCTGCTAACATACTGGTCCTGCTAACATACTGGTGAAGCTAACATATTGGTCCTGCTAACATACTGGTGAAGCTAACATACTGGTCCTGCTAACATACTGGTCCTGCTAACATACTGGTCCTGCTAACATACTGGTCCTGCTAACATACTGGTCCTGCTAACATACTGGTCCTGCTAACATACTGGTGAAGCTAACATACTGGTCCTGCTAACAGACTGGTCCTGCTAACATATTGGTCCTGCTAACATACTGGTCCTGCTAACATACTGGTGAAGCTAACATACTGGTCCTGCTAACATACTGGTGAAGCTAACATACTGGTCCTGCTAACATACTGGTGAAGCTAACATACTGGTCCTGCTAACATACTGGTCCTGCTAACATACTGGTGAAGCTAATATACTGGTCCTGCTAACATACTGGTCCTGCTAACACACTGGTCCTGCTAACATACTGGTCCTGCTAACATACTGGTCCTGCTAACATACTGGTGGTGCTAACACACTGGTCCTGCTAATATACTGGTCCTGCTAACATACTGGTCCTGCTAACATACTGGTCCTGCTAACATACTGGTCCTGCTAACATACTGGTCCTGCTAACATACTGGTCCTGCTAACATACTGGTCCTGCTAACACACTGGTCCTGCTAATATACTGGTCCTGCTAACATACTGGTCCTGCTAACATACTGGTCCTGCTAACATACTGGTCCTGCTAACATACTGGTCCTGCTAACATACTGGTGAAGCTAACATACTGGTCCTGCTAACATACTGGTCCTGCTAACATACTGGTCCTGCTAACATACTGGTCCTGCTAACATACTGGTCCTGCTAACATACTGGTCCTGCTAACATACTGGTGAAGCTAACATACCGGTGAAGCTAACACACTGGTCCTGCTAACATACTGGTCCTGCTAACATACTGGTCCTGCTAACATACTGGTCCTGCTAACATACCGGTGAAGCTAATATACTGGTCCTGCTAACATACTGGTCCTGCTAACATACTGGTCCTGCTAACATACTGGTCCTGCTAACATACCGGTGAAGCTAATATACTGGTCCTGCTAACATACCGGTGAAGCTAATATACTGGTCCTGCTAACATACTGGTCCTGCTAACATACCGGTGAAGCTAATATACTGGTCATGCTAACATACTGGTCCTGCTAACATACCGGTGAAGCTAATATACTGGTCATGCTAACATACTGGTCCTGCTAAAATACTGGTCCTGCTAACATACTGGTCCTGCTAACATACTGGTGAAGCTAACATACTGGTTGTGCTAACATACTGGTGGTGTTAACACAATGGTCCTGCTAACAATACTGGTCCTGCTAACATAATGGTCCTGCTAACATACTGGTCCTGCTAACATACTGGTGCTGCTAACATACTGGTCCTGCGTACACACTGGTCCTGCTAACATACTGGTGAAGCTAACATACTGGTGGTGTTAACACACTGGTCCTGCTAACATACTGGTCCTGCTAACATACTGGTCCTGCTAACATAATAGTCCTGCTAACATACTGGTCCTGCTAACATAATGGTCCTGCTAATATAATGGTCCTGCTAACATACTGGTCCTGCTAACATACTGGTGAAGCTAACATACTGGTCCTGCTAACATACTGGTCCTGCTAACATACTGGTCCTGCTAACATACTGGTCCTGCTAACATACTGGTGAAGCTAACATACTGGTCCTGCTAACAGACTGGTCCTGCTAACATACTGGTCATGCTAACATACTGGTCCTGCTAACATACTGGTGAAGCTAACATACTGGTCCTGCTAACAGACTGGTCCTGCTAACATATTGGTCCTGCTAACATACTGGTCATGCTAACATACTGGTCCTGCTAACATACTGGTCATGCTAACATACTGGTCCTGCTAACATACTGGTCCTGCTAACATACTGGTGAAGCTAATATACTGGTCCTGCTAACATACTGGTGAAGCTAATATACTGGTCCTGCTAACATACTGGTCCTGCTAACATACTGGTCCTGCTAACATACTGGTCCTGCTAACATACTGGTCCTGCTAACATACTGGTCCTGCTAACATACTGGTCCTGCTAACATACTGGTCCTGCTAACATACTGGTCCTGCTAACATACTGGTCCTGCTAACATACTGGTCCTGCTAACATACTGGTCCTGCTAACATACTGGTCCTGCTAACATACTGGTCCTGCTAACATACTGGTCCTGCTAACATACTGGTCCTGCTAACATACTGGTCCTGCTAACATACTGGTCCTGCTAACATACTGGTGAAGCTAATATACTGGTCCTGCTAACATACTGGTGAAGCTAACATACTGGTCCTGCTAACATACTGATGAAGCTAACATACTGGTCCTGCTAACATACTGGTCCTGCTAACATACTGGTCCTGCTAACATACTGGTCATGCTAACATACTGGTCCTGCTAACATACTGGTCCTGCTAACATACTGGTCCTGCTAACATACTGGTCCTGCAAACATACTGGTGAAGCTAATATACTGGTCCTGCTAACATACTGGTCCTGCTAACATACTGGTCCTGCTATCATACTGGTCCTGCTAACATACTGGTGAAGCTAACATACTGGTCCTGCTAACATACTGATGAAGCTAACATACTGGTCCTGCTAACATACTGGTCCTGCTAACATACTGGTCCTGCTAACATACTGGTCATGCTAACATACTGGTCCTGCTAACATACTGGTCCTGCTAACATACTGGTCCTGCTAACATACTGGTCCTGCTAACATACTGGTCCTGCTAACATACTGGTCCTGCTAACATACTGGTGAAGCTAACATACTGGTCCTGCTAACATACTGATGAAGCTAACATACTGGTCCTGCTAACATACTGGTCCTGCTAACATACTGGTCCTGCTAACATACTGGTCATGCTAACATACTGGTCCTGCTAACATACTGGTGGTGCGAACATACTGGTCCTGCTAACATACTGGTGGTGCGAACATACTGGTCCTGCTAACATACTGGTCCTGCTAACATACTGGTGGTGCTAACATACTGGTGGTGCGAACATACTGGTCCTGCTAACATACTGGTGAAGCTAACACACTGGTTCAGCTAACATACTGGTCCTGCTAACATACTGGTCCTGCTAACATACTGATGCTGCTAACATACTGGTGAAGCTAACATACAGAGTACCAGTACTGAGTCAATGTACAGGGGTACCAGGTAATAACATGGCTATATACAGGAAGTACCAGTACCTAGTCAATGTGCAGGGATACCAGGTAATTGAGGTAGATATGTACATATAATCAGGAATAAAGTAGTTAGTCCATATCAATAAGACTTGTTTTATTACTAAGTATCGTCTTGGTTTCAATCATTCTCTGAGTTGAATTCATAGGCTTGGTTGTTTTGCATCCTAATTTGCCATTGAAACTCATTCGTCAGAAGAGGGGTAAGTAAAGAAGGGTAAGTTAGACTGATCCACGCAATCTTCTGTTAACACAGCAGACTGAACGAGGTTTGTGAGAGATGTGTGAAGTGATTAGAGAGGACAAAAAGGAGACCGGAGACTGTGAGTGCCAAGGAAGTGGGCAGGAGAGAGCGAGAGAGAGACATTGGGAGGGGGGGGGGCAGTGAGTGAATAGCTAGGGATTTCCATTGACTTGTGACTGAGATGTGGTTTCCACCCTAAATAGCTACACCATCTCTAGCTCTACAGAGATGCTAAATTCCTGTAACTTTCTCCAAATTCCCAGGTTTCCCAGGAATCCTAGTTGGAGTAATCTGGATTTCCTGCTCACTCCCTTCCCGGTTCCAGAATCTTCCTGGAAAACCCGGGAAGTTACCAGAATGTTGCAACCGTAGCATCACCAATCATGATTACAGTATAGAAGGCCAGGACAGCCCATTGGACGAGCCCTTACTCTCAAGGATGTCTCCCAAGCCCTGGGATAGGAGCAAGTCCCTCAGACGGCCCACCTCCTCCTTCAGCTCACGAACCAATCGATTGTTCGGGTCCTCGTTGATCACAGCATTACAGCGAATCTGTTTGGCTCGGTCTGCGTACCTGTTGAGGGGAAAGGATCATTGGCATGATGAGACCTGGTCTCGAACACACACACACACACACACACACACACACACACACACACACACACACACACACACACACACACACACACACACAAATCTCATGAACTTAACTTCCGGCGCCGACAGGGATGGCCGCCTCGCTTCGCGTTCCTAGGAAACTATGCAGTTTTTTGTTTTTTTACGTGTTATTTCTTACATCAGTACCCCAGGTCATCTTAGGTTTCATTACATACAGTCGAGAAGAACTACTGAATATAAGATCAGCATCAACTCACCATCAGTACTACCAAGAATATGTTTTTCGCGACGCGGATCCTGTGTTCTGCCTTACAAACAGGACAACGGAGTGGATTCCATGCAGCGACCCAAAAAAAAACAACTCCGAAAAAGAAACGAGGCGGTCTTCTGGTCAGACTCCGGAGACGGGCACACCGTGCACCACTCCCTAGCATTCTTCTTGCCAATGTCCAGTCTCTTGACAACAAGGTTGATGAAATCCGAGCAAGGGTAGCATTCCAGAGGGACTTCAGAGACTGTCACGTTCTTTGCTTCACGGAAACGTGGCTCACTGGAGAGACTCTATCCGAAGCGGTGCAGCCAACGGGTTTCTCCACGCATCGCGCAGACAGAAACAAACATCTTTCTGGTAAGAAGAGGGGCGGGGGCGTATGCCTTATGACTAACGCAACATGGTGTGATGAAAGAAACATACAGGAACTCAAATCCTTCTGTTCACCTGATTTAGAATTCCTCACAATCAAATGTAGACCGCATTATCTACCAAGAGAATTCTCTTCGATTATAATCACAGCCGTATACATCCCCCCCCAAGCAGACACATCGATGGCTCTGATCAAACTTTATTTAACTCTTTGCAAACTGGAAACCATTCATCCGGAGGCTGCATTCATTGTAGCTGGGGATTTTAACAAGGCTAATCTGAAAACAAGACTCCCTAAATTTTATCAGCATATCGATTGCGCAACCAGGGGTGGAAAGACCTTGGATCATTGTTACTCTAACTTCCGCGACGCATATAAGGCCCTGCCCCGCCCCCCTTTCGGAAAAGCTGACCACGACTCCATTTTGTTGATCCCTGCCTACAGACAGAAACTAAAACAAGAGGCCCCCACGCTGAGGTCTGTCCAACGCTGGTCCGACCAAGCTGACTCCACACTCCAAGACTGCTTCCACCACGTGGACTGGGACATGTTTCGTATTGCGTCAGACAACAACATTGACGAATACGCTGATTCGGTGTGTGAGTTCATTAGAACGTGCGTTGAAGATGTCGTTCCCATAGCAACGATTAAAACATTCACTAACCAGAAACCGTGGATTGATGGCAGCATTCGCGTGAAACTGAAAGCGCGAACCACTGCTTTTAATCAGGGCAAGGTGTCTGGTAACATGACCGAATACAAACAGTGCAGCTATTCCCTCCGCAAGGCTATCAAACAAGCTAAGCGTCAGTACAGAGACAAAGTAGAATCTCAATTCAACGGCTCAGACACAAGAGGCATGTGGCAGGGTCTACAGTCAATCACGGACTACAGGAAGAAATCCAGCCCATTCACGGACCAGGATGTCCTGCTCCCAGGCAGACTAAATAACTTTTTTTGCCCGCTTTGAGGACAATACAGTGCCACTGACACGGCCTGCAACGAAAACATGCGGTCTCTCCTTCACTGCAGCCGAGGTGAGTAAGACATTTAAACGTGTTAACCCTCGCAAGGCTGCAGGCCCAGACGGCATCCCCAGCCGCGCCCTCAGAGCATGCGCAGACCAGCTGGCCGGTGTGTTTACGGACATATTCAATCAATCCCTATACCAGTCTGCTGTTCCCACATGCTTCAAGAGGGCCACCATGGTTCCTGTTCCCAAGAAAGCTAAGGTAACTGAGCTAAACGACTACCGCCCCGTAGCACTCATTTCCGTCATCATGAAGTGCTTTGAGAGACTAGTCAAGGACCATATCACCTCCACCCTACCTGACACCCTAGACCCACTCCAATTTGCTTACCGCCCAAATAGGTCCACAGACGATGCAATCTCAACCACACTGCACACCGCCCTAACCCATCTGGACAAGAGGAATACCTATGTGAGAATGCTGTTCATTGACTACAGCTCGGCATTCAACACCATAGTACCCTCCAAGCTCGTCATCAAGCTCGAGACCCTGGGTCTCGACCCCGCCCTGTGCAACTGGGTACTGGACTTCCTGACGGGCCGCCCCCAGGTGGTGAGGGTAGGCAACAACATCTCCTCCCCGCTGATCCTCAACACTGGGGCCCCACAAGGGTGCGTTCTGAGCCCTCTCCTGTACTCCCTGTTCACCCACGACTGCGTGGCAACGCATGCCTCCAACTCAATCATCAAGTTTGCGGACGACACAACAGTGGTAGGCTTGATTACCAACAACGACGAGACGGCCTACAGGGAGGAGGTGAGGGCCCTCGGAGTGTGGTGTCAGGAAAATAACCTCACACTCAACGTCAACAAAACTAAGGAGATGATTGTGGACTTCAGGAAACAGCAGAGGGAACACCCCCCTATCCACATCGATGGAACAGTAGTGGAGAGGGTAGCAAGTTTTAAGTTCCTCGGCATACACATCACAGACAAACTGAATTGGTCCACTCACACAGACAGCATTGTGAAGAAGGCACAGCAGCGCCTCTTCAACCTCAGGAGGCTGAAGAAATTTGGCTTGTCACCAAAAGCACTCACAAACTTCTACAGATGCACAATCGAGAGCATCCTGGCGGGCTGTATCACCGCCTGGTACGGCAACTGCTCCGCCCTCAACCGTAAGGCTCTCCAGAGGGTGATGAGGTCTGCACAACGCATCACCGGGGGCAAACTACCTGCCCTCCAGGACACCTACACCACCCGATGTCACAGGAAGGCCATAAAGATCATCAAGGACATCAACCACCCGAGCCACTGCCTGTTCACCCCGCTATCATCCAGAAGGCAAGGTCAGTACAGGTGCATCAAAGCTGGGACCGAGAGACTGAAAAACAGCTTCTATCTCAAGGCCATCAGACTGTTAAACAGCCACCACTAACATTGAGTGGCTGCTGCCAACACACTGACACTGACTCAACTCCAGCCACTTTAATAATGTGAATTGATGGGAAATTATGTACATATATCACTAGCCACTTTAAACAATGCTACCTTATATAATGTTACTTACCCTACATTATTCATCTCATAGGCATACGTATATACTGTACTCTATATCATCGACTGTATCCTTATGTAATACATGTATCACTAGCCACTTTAACTATGCCACTTTGTTTACATACTCATCTCATATGTATATACTGTACTCGATACCATCTACTGTATCTTGCCTATGCTGCTCTGTACCATCACTCATTCATATATCCTTATGTACATATTCTTTATCCCCTTACACTGTGTACAAGACAGTAGTTTTGGAATTGTTAGTTAGATTACTTGTTGGTTATTACTGCATTGTCGGAACTAGAAGCACAAGCATTTCGCTACACTCGCATTAACATCTGCTAACCATGTGTATGTGACAAATAAAATTTGATTTGATTTGATTTGAATGGATTACCGCATGCAGCAGTCTAACACTGCAGCTGCAACTTGGAAGGGTCTTTTAAGAGTGAATCTGGCACAGGGAACAAGCCAATGAGGAAATGCAATAATGGGCTCGCTCTATTCTACAAGGTCTTGTCCATCAATTCATCTTTGATCAGCTGCTGTGAGAGAGAGAGACAGAGAGAGAGAGAGAGAGAGAAGAGGGACAAATAGAGAGAGAGAGAAATAGAGAGAGAGAGAGAGAGAGAGAGAGTTCTCTGTTCCTTTACCTGAGTGTGCTGAGAGTCTCGTCATAGTTGATGTCAGCTGGACTGAGAGCAGCAACCATGGCAGTACGAGAGTTTCCCCCTGAACAAGAAAGGAGTTAAGATGAATTAGGATCTGTCAGATGAATTAGGACCTGTAAGATTAACTAGGATCTGTAAGATTAATTAAGATCTGTTACATACTGTGCATACACTAGGACTAATAGAAGGTTATAATAGCTATCTTTACCTACCTAAATTCTCTCTCACAAACCAGATTATCGGTTCCTACCTAAATTCTCTCTCAGTAGCCGGGTCAACACAGAATCTCTGTAAAGTTAGTTCCCACGTAAATTCTCTCTCAGTAGCCAGGTCAACACAGAATCTCTGTAAAGTTAAAGGTTCCTACCTAAGTTCTCTCTCAGTAGCCAGGTCAACACAGAATCTCTGTAAAGTTAAAGGTTCCCACCTAAGTTCTCTCTCAGTAGCCAGGTCAACACAGAATCTCTGTAAAGTTAAAGGTTCCTACCTAAGTTCTCTCTCAGTAGCCGGGTCAACACAGAATCTCTGTAAAGTTAGTTCCCACGTAAATTCTCTCTCAGTAGCCAGGTCAACACAGAATCTCTGTAAAGTTAAAGGTTCCTACCTAAGTTCTCTCTCAGTAGCCAGGTCAACACAGAATCTCTGTAAAGTTAAAGGTTCCCACCTAAGTTCTCTCTCAGTAGCCAGGTCAACACAGAATCTCTGTAAAGTTAAAGGTTCCTAACTAAGTTCTCTCTCAGTAGCCGGGTCAACACAGAATCTCTGTAAAGTTAAAGGTTCCTACCTAAGTTCTCTCTCAGTAGCCAGGTCAACACAGAATCTCTGTAAAGTTAAAGGTTCCTACCTAAGTTCTCTCTCAGTAGCCAGGTCAACACAGAATCTCTGTAAAGTTAAAGGTTCCTACCTAAGTTCTCTCTCAGTAGCCAGGTCAACACAGAATCTTTGTAAAGTTAAAGGTTCCCACCTAAGTTCTCTCTCAGTAGCCAGGTCAACACAGAATCTCTGTAAAGTTAAAGGTTCCTACCTAAGTTCTCTCTCAGTAGCCGGGTCAACACAGAATCTCTGTAAAGTTAAAGGTTCCTACCTAAGTTCTCTCTCAGTAGCCGGGTCAACACAGAATCTCTGTAAAGTTAAAGGTTCCTACCTAAGTTCTCTCTCAGTAGCCGGGTCAACACAGAATCTTTGTAAAGTTAAAGGTTCCCACCTAAGTTCTCTCTCAGTAGCCAGGTCAACACAGAATCTCTGTAAAGTTAAAGGTTCCTAACTAAGTTCTCTCTCAGTAGCCGGGTCAACACAGAATCTCTGTAAAGTTAAAGGTTCCTACCTAAGTTCTCTCTCAGTAGCCGGGTCAACACAGAATCTCTGTAAAGTTAAAGGTTCCTACCTAAGTTCTCTCTCAGTAGCCGGGTCAACACAGAATCTCTGTAAAGTTAAAGGTTCCTACCTAAGTTCTCTCTCAGTAGCCGGGTCAACACAGAATCTCTGTAAAGTTAAAGGTTCCTACCTAAGTTCTCTCTCAGTAGCCGGGTCAACACAGAATCTCTGTAAAGTTAAAGGTTCCTACCTAAGTTCTCTCTCAGTAGCCAGGTCAACACAGAATCTCTGTAAAGTTAAAGGTTCCCACCTAAGTTCTCTCTCAGTAGCCGGGTCAACACAGAATCTCTGTAAAGTTAAAGGTTCCTACCTAAGTTCTCTCTCAGTAGCCGGGTCAACACAGAATCTCTGTAAAGTTAAAGGTTCCTACCTAAGTTCTCTCTCAGTAGCCGGGTCAACACAGAATCTCTGTAAAGTTAGTTCCCACGTAAATTCTCTCTCAGTAGCCAGGTCAACACAGAATCTCTGTAAAGTTAAAGGTTCCTACCTAAGTTCTCTCTCAGTAGCCAGGTCAACACAGAATCTCTGTAAAGTTAAAGGTTCCCACCTAAGTTCTCTCTCAGTAGCCAGGTCAACACAGAATCTCTGTAAAGTTAAAGGTTCCTAACTAAGTTCTCTCTCAGTAGCCGGGTCAACACAGAATCTCTGTAAAGTTAAAGGTTCCTACCTAAGTTCTCTCTCAGTAGCCGGGTCAACACAGAATCTCTGTAAAGTTAAAGGTTCCTACCTAAGTTCTCTCTCAGTAGCCAGGTCAACACAGAATCTCTGTAAAGTTAAAGGTTCCTACCTAAGTTCTCTCTCAGTAGCCAGGTCAACACAGAATCTCTGTAAAGTTAAAGGTTCCTACCTAAGTTCTCTCTCAGTAGCCGGGTCAACACAGAATCTCTGTAAAGTTAAAGGTTCCTACCTAAGTTCTCTCTCAGTAGCCAGGTCAACACAGAGTCTCTGTAAAGTTAAAGGTTCCTACCTAAGTTCTCTCTCAGTAGCCAGGTCAACACAGAATCTCTGTAAAGTTAAAGGTTCCTACCTAAGTTCTCTCTCAGTAGCCAGGTCAACACAGAATCTCTGTAAAGTTAAAGGTTCCTACCTAAGTTCTCTCTCAGTAGCCAGGTCAACACAGAGTCTCTGTAAAGTTAAAGGTTCCTACCTAAGTTCTCTCTCAGTAGCCAGGTCAACACAGAGTCTCTGTAAAGTTAAAGGTTCCTACCTAAGTTCTCTCTCAGTAGCCAGGTCAACACAGAATCTCTGTAAAGTTAAAGGTTCCTACCTAAGTTCTCTCTCAGTAGCCGGGTCAACACAGAGTCTCTGTAAAGTTAAAGGTTCCTACCTAAGTTCTCTCTCAGTAGCCGGGTCAACACAGAGTCTCTGTAAAGTTAAAGGTTCCTACCTAAGTTCTCTCTCAGTAGCCGGGTCAACACAGAGTCTCTGTAAAGTTAAAGGTTCCTACCTAAGTTCTCTCTCAGTAGCCAGGTCAACACAGAGTCTCTGTAAGGGATGTGACTCTCCACTTTCTTTTTCTTCTTGTTCTTATTTTGTGCAGAATCCTACAAAGTGAATCATAAAAGATAAACTTTAATTTCCACCTTATATATTGTCCCAAAAAAATGATGAATGATGCATGTTTGATATATGACATAAAAATGATACGTACCACTTCGGCCAAAGCAGAGATTACTTTCCCCAGAGTGGTCAGTGATTTGTTGATGTTCGCTCCTTCCTGTAGCAGTCAAGGAGTAATATGGTCAACATGGTCAATATGACCAACATGACCAGCATGGTCAACATGACTAATATGACCAGCATGGTCAACATGGTCAATATGACCAACATGACCAGCATGGTCAACATGACTAATATGACCAGCATGGTCAACATGGTCAATATGACCAACATGGTCAACATGACCAACATGGTCAACATGGTCAATATGGTCAACATGGTCAACATGACCAGCATGGTCAACATGGTCAATATGGTCAACATGGTCAACATGACCAGCATGGTTAACATGGTCAACATGACCAACATGACTAACATGGTCTTTATGGTCAACATGACCAGCATGGTTAACATGGTCAATATGGTCAACATGACCAGCATGGTCGACATGGTCAACATGACCAGCATGGTCAACATGGTCAACATGACCAGCATGGTCAATATGGTCAATATGGTCAACATGGTCAATATGGTCAACATAGTCAATATGGTCAATATGGTCAACATGACCAACATGGTCAACATGACCAACATGGTCAACATGGTCAACATGACCAGCATGGTCAACATGGTCAATATGGTCAACATGACCAACATGGTCAACATGACCAACATGGTCAACATGGTCAACATGACCAGCATGGTCAATATTGTCAACATGACCAACATGGTCAATATGGTCAACATGGTCAACATGACTAACATGACCAGCATGATCAACATGACCAACATGACAAGCATGACCAACATGACCAGCATGACCAACATGACCAACATGGTCAATATGGTCAACATGACCAACATGACTAACATGGTCTTTATGGTCAACATGACCAGCATGGTCAACATGGTCAACATGACCAACATGACTAACATGGTCTTTATGGTCAACATGACCAGCATGGTCAACATGGTCAACATGGTCAACATGGTCAATATGGTCAAGATGGTGCACATGGTCAACATGGTCAAGATGGTCAACATGGTTAATATAGTCAACATGTTCAACATGGTCAATATAGTCAACATGGTCAATATAGTCAACATGGTCAATATGGTCAATATAGTCAACATGGTCAATATAGTCAACATGGTCAATATGGTCAACATGGTCAATATAGTCAACATGGTCAACATGGTCAATATAGTCAACTTGGTCAACATGGTCAATAAAGTCAACATGGTCAATATGGTCAACATGGTCAATATGGTCAACATGGTCAATATGGTCAACATGGTCAATATGGTCAACCTGGTCACATGGTCAACATGGTCAACATGGTCAATATAGTCAACATGGTCAATATGGTCAATATGGTCACATGGTCAATATGGTCAATATGGTCACATGGTCAACATGGTCAATATGGTCAACATGGTCAACATGGTCAATATGGTCAACATGGTCAACATGGTCAATATAGTCAACATGGTCAACATGGTCAACATGGTCAATATGGTCAACATGGTCAATATAGTCAACATGGTCAACATGGTCAACATGGTTAATATTATCAACAGCAACTCAATCACTTCACCAATATACACCCTAGGTATAGGGGTCCTCACTGCCAGCAGTATATTCAATTGCAAGATTTTAAATGTATGAATTACACATTAACAAATAGACTAAAAACTTGAAAACTATGCAACAGAGAAGCAGAGGGAGAGGAGGAGGAGGAAGAGGAAGGAGAACGTCTCACCTTGAGCCGGGTCCCCTTGGCGCCTGTGGAGTCGGCCCTCTCGCTGCCGGCCAAATCCACCAGGCTGATTTTGCTGACCTGTGACAGAAAACATCAATGGTAGCGCAGAGAAACGCATGAGTTGACTGAAAACGCCAGCCAAAGTCATTTATTTTCAAAACTGATTCATTCAACAGTTGGCACAAGACACCCTCCATCACAATGCCACAGACACATTTCCAAGCGCCCTCAGACTCAGAGGCAAGCGGCAGCCCCACAACTGGTAGCAAAAACAGCGATGAATAGCTTTTTTTTCTTTTTCAACAGGCTTAAAGTCACAGAGTTCAAGCAGCTAAGGGAGATGGGATGAATCTCAAACTCATCCCATCCCTTCTCTTTGGCATCCCTCTGATATTTTTTAGAAGGGATGAGGAGAGAGAGCTCTGGTTGCATTTCATTGTACTGTATATGAAGAGAGACCCCTCGGGCTGAGACGGCGCCCTTCCTACCTTCTCTGAGGTGTTATCAGTCTCAGCGTCGAGGCGTTTCTGTGTGAAGATAATGTTGAACACGGCGTGGGAGCGACTGCTAGTCTCGTTCATGTTGGTGGCGGCCACCGTCCTGCAGAGAACAAGGGAACGTTGGGTAATGTTCACTCGGTACCAAACTGAAGAAAACTGACTGAAACAGGAAGTAACTTTCCTGGACTTGTCCAATAAGAAACACTAATTTGGTCCTTGGTGCGCCACTGAACATGACAGAGCATACTGCATGATGAAACACCACAGAAATAACCATGAGTTCACCAGTCAGATTTCCAATGTTAGAGGTTCCCACACCTTTCCATATATTCTATTTCCAGACAGTGTACAGAACCTACCGTGTAATGCCCTTTTTATTTATTTATTTAACATTTATCTAACATTTATCTAACATTTATTTAACATTTATCTAACATTTATCTAACATTGATCTAACATTTATCTACTTAATATTCACAATTTATTTAACATTTATCTAACATTTATCTAACATTTATCTAACATTTATCTAACATTTATCTAACATTTATCTACCATTTATCTACCATATATCTAACATTTATCTAACATTTATCTAACATTTATCTACCATTTATCTAACATTATCTAACATTTATCTACCATATATCTAACATTTATTTAACATTTATTTAACATTTATCTAACATTTATCTACCATATATCTAACATTTATCTAACATGTATCTAACATTTATCTAACATGTATTTAACATTTATCTAACATTTATCTACCATATATCTAACATTTATTTAACATGTATCTAACATTTATCTAACATTTATCTACCATATATCTAACATTTATCTAACATTTATCTAACATTTATTTAACATTTATCTAACATTTATCTAACATATTTAACATTTATCTAACATTTATTTAACATTTATCTAACATTTATTTACCCTATATTTAACCTATATTTAACATTTATCTAACATTTATTTAACTAGGCAAGTCAGTTAAGAACAAATTCTTATTTTACAATGACGGCTTACCCCGGCCAAACCGTAACCCGGACGACGCTGAGGCCAATTGTGTGCCGCCCGATGGGACTAGTATGTACAGAACCTACTGTGTGATGTAACACTAGTGAAATCTACTCACGTTGAGACAGAAGAACAATAACAAGTGAAATGTCTGAGTCATTTGAGATCAATGATCCATCTAGCTAATAAAGCATACAAACCTCCACGGTGAACAGTTTTATTCGGGCGCCAAAATTAATTTCAACAAGATATGCCAAACGACAGATAAATTAAAACTAATTTCCCCTAACACTCTCTAGCAACCAAAACATAAATTATCGTCTTCCTAATGACACGTTGCATTCAACTTGAGGTGTTTTAAGCAGGGCCATCAGCGACTGGTTCTGCTACTGTTTAGTTGCTATGGTTAGCTTAGAGCTAATGAGACAAGAGACAATGTGGTAATTCGTAGGGAGCCTAAAGTTCAGCCCAGCAGCAGTGAGGAGTGTACTGAGGAAGAATAGTATTGTAGTGTGATACATTTCTAGGGAGGTTAAAGTTCTGTCCAAGCCGCATTGAGTGATATCGTGAGGTAGAGAGTCGCAGTGCAACACAACCATTTCTATATTTCATCCTGCTGCTCTTTTCACATTGGGATGAAAAACAGAAAGAACTGGAAATACAGTGTTCGATCCTGCCACCTCGGTAGAGGCCTGACACCTCGGTAGAGGACTGCCACCTCGGTAGAAGCCTGACACCTCGGTAGAGGCCTGCCACCTCGGTAGAGGCCTGACACCTCGGTAGAGGCCTGACACCTCGGAAGAGGCCTGCCACCTCGGTAGAGGCCTGAAACCTCGGTAGAGGCCTGACACCTCAGTAGAGCCCTGCCACCTCGGTAGAGCCCTGCCACCTCGGTAGAGCCCTGCCACCTCGGTAGAAGCCTGACACCTCAGTAGAGCCCTGCCACCTCGGTAGAGGCCTGACACCTCGGTAGAGCCCTGCCACCTCGGTAGAGGCCTGACACCTCGGTAGAGGCCTGACACCTCGGTAGAGGTCTGACACTTCGGTAGAGCCCTGACACCTCGGTAGAGGCCTGACACCTCGGTAGAGGCCTGTGAATGGATGGACCCAGCACAGTGGAGGGGTAGATGGATGGACAGAGCACAGTGCTGTCTGACTGATGTATCTACACTGAGGTGTGTACTGCTACAGATCAAGATGGTACACGTCAGTAAGTCAATGGAGATTTCAAATGTTACTGAACTGCCTGATGTAGAGAAATCAGTTGATTCATTAATTGATTCATGAATCATTGAGTCATTTATCATTGACAGAGCAATGGGATTTGGTTCCAATGTGTTGCTGTCACGACTTCAACCCAAGTCGGTTCCGCTCCTTGTTCGGGCGGCGTTCGGCGTCACCGGTCTCCTAGCCATCGTCCATCCACTTTTCATTTTCCATTTGTTTTGTCTTGTTTTCCTACACACAAATGGTTCTCATTTCCCCCATGAAGTGTTGTGTATTTAATTCTCTGTTCCCCACCCCATGTCTTTGTGCAGAATTGTTTGTTTGTAAGTGCTTGTCCACTTGTTTACTGGTACCGCGTCAGGGTTTTGGTTATTTCTTTATGCCGTTGGTTTTGAATTTAACGGCTCTGGCTATTACCTAGTTCTGCTCTCCTGCGTCTGACTTCACTGCCACAGGTTACAAACCCCTTTACAGAGTCACTGCCACAGGTTACACACCCCTTTACAGTCTTGTTTCACTGCCTTACAGTTGCAGCACGGACAAGTCTGGATCTTCAATCATTCATTGTTGCTGTGTTTTGTCCTGTCTTTCTGCTGGAGTATCCTAGTTTTCCCCGTCTACGCGTCTCCGCTCTACTCCCACCATGTCTTTAACGTGTTAGTTAATGAACATCTATTCTGGTCTGTTAGTTAGTTCAAGTCTTCCCATGCAGTAAAATTCCCTCATCAACACGACATTTTGTAATTAATGACTCTATTCATTCACGGCCAACATGGTACAGTATGGAAACTTCACCTCACCAAGGTTGCACATCCCAAACGGAAAAGTAGCCCCTATGTTCAAAAGTAGTGCACTACATAGGGAATAGAGAGATATTTGGGACTCAAACCAAACCTTCTCAAACAGAGCCTGTGTTCCATTTAGAATGCAGGCTCAGTATATAATGCCTGAGGCTAAGTGGTATTGCTAGTGTGGATATTGGAACAAAGCCACGATCTTTAGAATAAAATCCCATTTGAATTACTGACAAACCCAAACACCCCAAAGAAAAATAAACCCCTGGCCGTCATATATCATCCATCCTTAATCCATCCCTTCACCCACCCAATCATCCATCCTTAATCCATCCCTTCACCCACCCAATCATCCATCCTTAATCCATCCCTTCACCCACCCAATCATTCATTCATTCATCCATCCCTTCACCCACCCAATCATCCATCCTTAATCCATCCCTTCACCCACCCAATCATCCATCCTTAATCCATCCCTTCAATCACCCATTCATTCATTCATTCATTCATTCATTAATCTGTTCACCCACCCAATCATCCATCCATCCATCCATCTGTTCACCCACCCAATCATCCATCCATCCATCCATCTGTTCACCCACCCAATCATCCATCCATCCATCCATCTGTTCACCCACCCAATCATCCATCCATCCATCCATCCCTTCACCCACCCAATCATCCATCCATCCATCCATCTGTTCACCCACCCAATCATCCATCCATCCATCCATCTGTTCACCCACCCAATCATCCATCCATCCATCCATCTGTTCACCCACCCAATCATCCATCCATCCATCCATCTGTTCACCCACCCAATCATCCATCCTTAATCCATCCCTTCAATCACCCATTCATTCATTCATTCATTCATCCATTAATCTGTTCACCCACCCAATCATCCATCCATCCATCCATCCATCCATCCATCCATCCATCCCATCCAACGCCAAGATAAATTCCTAGTAACATGGTTTCAAATCAAATCAAATGTTATTTGTCACGTGCTGAATACACAGATGTAGACCTTACAATGAAATGCTTACTTACAAGCCCTTACCCAGCAATGCAGTTTTGAGAAAAAAAAACGTTTTAAAAAGTAAGAGAAGAAAAACAAGTCATTAAAAAGCAACAGTAAATAACAGAAGCGGGGTTATATACAGAGTATTACAGTACGGAGTCAATGTAGAGGATATATACAGGGTATTACGGTACAGAGTCAATGTGGAGGCTATATACAGGGTATTACGGTACAGAGTCAATGTGGTGGCTATATACAGAGTATTACGGTGCAGAGTCAATGTGGAGGCTATATAAAGAGTATTACGGTACAGAGTCAATGTGGAGGCTATATACAGGGTATTACGGTACAGAGTCAATGTGGAGGTTATATACAGAGTATTACAGTACAGAGTCAATGGAGGCTATATACAGGGTATTATGGTACAGAGTCAATGTGGAGGCTATATACAGAGTATTACGGTACAGAGTCAATATGGAGGCTATATACAGAGTATTACGGTACAGCGTCAATGTGGAGGTTATATACAGAGTATTACAGTACGGAGTCAATGTGGAGGTTATATACAGAGTACTACAGTACGGAGTGAATGTGGAGGTTATATACAGGGGGTACCGGTACAGAGTCAATGTGGAGACTATATACAGAGTATTACGGTACAGAGTCAATGGAGGCTATATACAGGGTATTACGGTACAGAGTCAATGTGGAGGCTATATACAGAGTATTACGGTACAGAGTCAATGTGGAGGCTATATACAGAGTATTACAGTACAGAGTCAATGTGGAGGATATATACAGAGTATTACAGTACGGAGTCAATGTGGAGGCTATATACAGAGTATTACAGTACGGAGTCAATGTGGAGGCTATATACAGAGTATTATGGTACAGAGTCAATGTGGAGGCTATATACAGAGTATTATGGTACACAGTCAATGTGGAGGATATATACAGAGTATTACAGTACGGAGTCAATGAGGAGGCTATATACAGGGTATTACGGTACAGAGTCAATGTGGAGGCTATATACAGAGTATTATGGTACGGAGTCAATGTGGAGGCTATATACACGGTGTTACGGTACAGAGTCAATGTGGAGGCTATATACAGGGTGTTACGGTACAGAGTCAATGTGGAGGCTATATACAGGGTGTTACGGTACAGAGTCAATGTGGAGGCTATATAAAGAGTATTATGGTACAGAGTCAATGTGGAGGCTATATACAGAGTATTATGGTACACAGTCAATGTGGAGGATATATACAGAGTATTACAGTACGGAGTCAATGAGGAGGCTATATACAGGGTATTACGATACAGAGTCAATGTGGAGGCTATATACAGAGTATTATGGTACGGAGTCAATGTGGAGGCTATATACAGGGTGTTACGGTACAGAGTCAATGTGGAGGCTATATACAGAGTATTATGGTACAGAGTCAATGTGGAGGCTATATACAGGGTGTGACGGTACAGAGTCAATGTGGAGGATATATACAGGGGGTACTGGTCCAGAGTCAATGTGGAGGCTATATACAGGGTATTACGGTACAGAGTCAATGTGGAGGCTATATATAGGGTGTTACGGTACAGAGTCAATGTGGAGGCTATATATGGGGTGTTACGGTACAGAGTCAATGTGGAGGCTATATACAGAGTATTATGGTACAGAGTCAATGTGGAGGCTATGTACAGAGTATTATGGTACAGAGTCAATGTGGAGGCTATATACAGGGTGTTACGGTACAGAGTCAATGTGGAGGCGATATACAGGGGGTACCGGTACAGAGTCATTGTGGAGGCTATATACAGGGTGTTACGGTACAGAGTCAATGTGGAGGATATATACAGGGAGTACTGGTACAGAGTCAATGTGGAGGCTATATACAGGGTATTACGGTACAGAGTCAATGTGGAGGCTATATACAGGGTGTTACGGTACAGAGTCAATGTGGAGGCTATATACAGGGTGTTAAGGTGCAGAGTCAATGTGGAGGCTATATACAGAGTATTATGGTACAGAGTCAATGTGGAGGCTATATACAGGGTGTTACGGTACAGAGTCAATGTGGAGGCTATATACAGGGTGTTACGTTACAGAGTCAATGTGGAGGATATATACAGGGGGCACCGGTACAGAGTCCATGTGGAGGCTATATACAGGGGGTACCGGTACAGAGTCAATGTGGACGCTATATACAGAGTGTTACGGTACAGAGTCAATGTGGAGGATATATACAGGAGGTACCGGTACAGAGTCAATGTGGAGGCTATATACAGGGGGTACCGGTACAGAGTCAATGTGGAGGCTATATACAGGGTGTTACGGTACAGAGTCAATGTGGAGACTATATACAGGGGGTACCGGTACAGAGTCAATGTGGAGGCTATATCCAGGGTGTTACGGTACGGAGTCAATGTGGAGGCTATATACAGGGTGTTACGGTACAGAGTCAATGTGGAGGATATATACAGGGGGTACTGGTACAGAGTCAATGTGGAGGCTATATACAGGGTATTACGGTACAGAGTCAATGTGGAGGCTATATACAGGGTGTTACGGTACAGAGTCAATGTGGAGGCTATATACGGGGTGTTACGGTACAGAGTCAATGTGGAGGCTATATACAGAGTATTATGGTACAGAGTCAATGTGGAGGCTATATACAGGGTGTTACGGTACAGAGTCAATGTGGAGGCTATATACAGGGAGTACTGGTACAGAGTCAATGTGGAGGCTATATACAGGGTATTACGGTACAGAGTCAATGTGGAGGCTATATACAGGGTGTTACGGTACAGAGTCAATGTGGAGGCTATATACAAGGTGTTACGGTACAGAGTCAATGTGGAGGCTATATACAGGGTGTTACGGTACAGAGTCAATGTGGAGGATATATACAGGGTGTTACGGTACAGAGTCAATGTGGAGGCTATGTACAGGGTGTTACGTTACAGAGTCAATGTGGAGGATATATACAGGGGGCACCGGTACAGAGTCCATGTGGAGGCTATATACAGGGGGTACCGGTACAGAGTCAATGTGGAGGCTATATACAGAGTGTTACGGTACAGAGTCAATGTGGAGGATATATACAGGAGGTACCGGTACAGAGTCAATGTGGAGGCTATATACAGGGGGTACCGGTACAGAGTCAATGTGGAGGCTATATACAGGGTGTTACGGTACAGAGTCAATGTGGAGACTATATACAGGGGGTACCGGTACAGAGTCAATGTGGAGGCTATATCCAGGGTGTTACGGTACGGAGTCAATGTGGAGGCTATATACAGGGTGTTACGGTACAGAGTCAATGTGGAGGATATATACAGGGGGTACTGGTACAGAGTCAATGTGGAGGCTATATACAGGGTATTACGGTACAGAGTCAATGTGGAGGCTATATACAGGGTGTTACGGTACAGAGTCAATGTGGAGGCTATATACGGGGTGTTGCGGTACAGAGTCAATGTGGAGGCTATATACAGAGTATTATGGTACAGAGTCAATGTGGAGGCTATATACAGGGTGTTACGGTACAGAGTCAATGTGGAGGCTATATACAGGGAGTACTGGTACAGAGTCAATGTGGAGGCTATATACAGGGTATTACGGTACAGAGTCAATGTGGAGGCTATATACAGAGTGTTACGGTACAGAGTCAATGTGGAGGCTATATACAGGAGGTACCGGTACAGAGTCAATGTGGAGGCTATATACAGGGGGTACCGGTACAGAGTCAATGTGGAGGCTATATACAGGGTGTTACGGTACAGAGTCAATGTGGAGACTATATACAGGGGGTACCGGTACAGAGTCAATGTGGAGGCTATATCCAGGGTGTTACGGTACAGAGTCAATGTGGAGGCTATATACAGGGGGTACGGTACAGAGTCAATGTTTAGGCTATATACAGGGTGTTGCGGTACAGAGTCAATGTAGAGACTATATACAGGGGGTACCGGTACAGAGTCAATGTGGAGGATATATACAGGGGGTACCGGTACAGAGTCAATGTGGAGACTATATCCAGGGTGTTACGGTACAGAGTCAATGTGGAGGATATATACAGGGGGTACCGGTACAGAGTCAATGTGGAGACTATATCCAGGGTGTTACGGTACAGAGTCAATGTAGAGGCTATATACAGGGGGGTACCGGTACAGAGTCAATGTGTCAATGTGCGGGGGCACCGGGTAATTGAGGTAGTTATGTACATGCAGATAGGGTTATTAAAGTGGCTATGCATAGATAATAACAGAGAGTAGCAGCAGCGTTTGTGGGAGGGGGGGGGGGGGTGCAAGTAGTCTAGGTAGCCATTTTGATTAGATGTTCAGGAGTCTTATGGACCTAGACTTGGCGCTCCAGTACTGCTTGCCGTGCAGTAGCAGAGAGAAAATTCTATGACTAGGGCCTTCCTCTGACACCGCCTGGTATAGAGGTCCTGGATAACAGGGATCTTGGCCCCGGTGATGTACTGGGCCGTACGCACAACCCTCTGTAGTGACTTGGGGTCGCAGGCCGAGCAGTCTTACCTCCTCCCTATAGGCTGTCTCATCGTTGTCGTGATCAGGCCTACCACTGTTGTGACATCAGCAAACTTAATGATGGTGTTGGAGTTGTGCCTGGCTGTGCAGTCATGAGTGAACAGGGAGTGCAGGAGGGAACTGAGCACGCACCCCTGAGGGGCCCCCGTGTTGAGGATCAGCGTGGCGGATGTTACCTACCCTTACCTCCTAGGGGCGGCCCATCAGGAAGTCTAGGTTCCAGTTGCAGAGGGAGGTGTTTAGTCCCAGGGTCCTTAGCTTAGTGATGAGCTTTGTGGGAACTATGGTGCTGAACACTGAGCTGTAGTCAATGAACAGAATTCTCACATAGGTGTTCCTTTTGTCCAGGTAGGAAAGGTGTCACGTCTGCTCCTGCTCTTCCTTTCCCCTGGCGCTTGAGGGCGCCAGATTACCCTGCTCACACGTTCCTGCCGTCCATCAGTCACACCTGCCCTCCCTCGACATCAGCGTTATTGGACTCACCTGGACTCCCTTAACACATGTTTATTTCCCTCCCCTATATTTGTCTGTTCCCTGCTGCTGCATTAATTGTTTTTTGTCTTAGTTTCTGTTTGCTGACGCTGTGCTTGTCTCGTTATTTATTAAACGTTACTCCCCGTACCTGCTTCGTCTCTCCAGCATCATCTCATGTGACAAAAGGGCAGTGTGGAGTGCAATAGAGATTCCATCATCTGTGGATCTGTTGGGGCGGTATTGGAGTGGGTCTAGGGTTTCTGGGATAATGGTGTTGATGTGAGCCATGACCAGCCTTTCATGGCTACAGACATGAGTGCTACGGGTCGGTAGTCATTTAGGCAGGTTACCTCGGTGTTCTTAGGAACAGGCACTATGGTGGTCTACTTGAAACATGTTGGTATTACAGACTCAGAAAGGGAGAGGTTGAAAATGTCAGTGAAGACACTTGCCAGTTGGTCAGCACATGCTCGGAGTACACTTCCTGGTAATCCGTCTGGTCCAGCGGCCTTGTGAATGTTGACATGTTTCAAGGTCTTACTCACATCGGCTGTGGAGAGTGTGATCACACATTCATCCGGAACAGCTGATGCTCTCATGCATGTGTCAGCGTTACTTGCCTCGAAGCGAGCATATAAATGATTGAGCTCACTGGGCAGCTCTCGGCTGTGCTTCCCTTTGTAGTCTGTAATAGCAAGCCCTGCCACATCCGACGAGCATCGGAAACGGTGTAGAACGATTCGATCTTAGTCCTGTATAGACACTTTGACTTTTTGATAGGTCGTCGAGGGCATAGCAGGATTTCTTATAAGCTTCCGGGATAGAGTCCCACTCCTTGAAAGCGGAAGCTCTACCCTTTAGCTCAGTGCGAATGTTGCCTGTAATCCATGGCTTCTGTTTGGGGTATGTACGTGCAGTCGCTGTGGGGACGACGTCCTCAATGCACTTATTGATAAAGCCAGTGACTGATGTGGAGTACTCCTCAATGCCATCGGAATAATCTCGGGAACATTTTCCAGCCTGTGCTAGCAAAACAGTCCTGTAGTTTAGCATTTGCTTCATTTCACCACTTATAGACCAAGTCACTGGTGCTTCCTGCTTTAATTTTAGCTTGTCAGCAGAAATCAGGAGGATAGAGTTATGGTCAGAATTACCAAATGGAGGGCGAGCTTTGTATTTCTCTCTGTGTGTGGAGTAAAGGTGGCCTATAAATGTTTTTCCCTCTGGTTGCATATTTAACATGTTCATAGAAATTATTTTAACTGATTTAAGTTTCCCTGCATTAAAGTCCCTGGCCACTAGGAGCGCCACCTCTGGGTGAGCGTTTTCCTGTTTGCTTATGGTGGTATACAGCTCATTTAGTGCAGTTTTAGTGCCAACCTCGCTCTGCGGTGGTATGTAGACAGCTACGAAAAATACAGATACAAAAAATACAGATAGTGTGGTCTACAGCTTACCATGAGATACTCTACCTCAGACGAGCAAAACTTTGAGATTTTCTTAGATATCGTGCACCAGATCCACACTGTTCTGTCCTGCCGATACAGTGTATAACAGCTGTATGTTCTTGATGTCGTCATTCAGCCCAGACTTGGTGAAACGTAAGATATTACAGTTTTTAATGTCCAGTTGGTAGGATATGTCGTGCCCCCAGTTAGTCCCATTTATTTTCCAGCGATTGAACGCTAGCTAGCAGGACGGAAGGCCACTCGTCACCTGATCCTCACAAGGCACCCTGATCTTTTGTCTCGAAATCTCAGTTTTCTTCGCCATGGAATCACGGGGATCAGGGCCTGGTCGGGTGTCTGTTGTGATATCGTGAGGTAGAGAGTCGCAGTGCAACACAACCATTTCTATTTTTCATCCTGCTGCTCTTTTCACATTGGGATGAAAAACAGAAAGAACTGGAAATACAGGCCTCGGTAGAGGCCTGCCACCTCGGTAGAGGCCTGACACCTCGGTAGAGGCCTGACATATCTCTCGCGTCCGACTCATTAAAGAAGAACTCCTCGTCCAATTTGAGGTGAGTAATCCCAGTTCTGATGTCCAGAAGCTCTTTTCGGTCATAAGATACAGTAGCAGCAACATTATGTACAAAGAAAGTTACGAACAATACGAAGAAACTACAAAATAGCATGACTGGTTGAGAGCCAATAAGACGGCAGCTCTACCCCCGGCGCCATGGCAATGTTGCATGGCAATTAAGTTTTCTGATTCTGATTCATCAACCCACCCGCACATCCATCCACGCATCCACCTACCCATACATACACTGTACATCTACCTATCTAACCATCAACCCATCCATCAATCCACTCACCTGGCCTTGTTTCCAGAGTCCATGAGGTCCTGGATGTCGTTGTAGGAGGTGACGGCCAGCTTGGACAGGTCCTCTACGTAGGGCCCCATCAGGGGGTGTTCCCTCACACGCAGGTTCCCCTTATTCTTAGGGTTCAGGAGGTCACGCACACGCTCACAGTAGATTTCCATATAGCTCACCTGAGGAGGAGAGAGGGAGGGGGAGGGGCATAAAAGGGTTAGAACACAGGAGAGGTCACAAAGAGTCATAATCTCCCACAGGTTCTTTCTCGTTTCATCTTTCTTAAATGCCTCATGTCCTCTCTACTCATATTCTTGGAGGGACTATGGATCCATGGCTTCAATGTGTTTTGAGAAGGAGGCAAGGAGATGCTAAGAATTGAGGAAAGACGGAAAAGATTTAAGAAAAAAGCCATAGTGAGAGGAAGTGGACCCTTACAGGAAGACAGGATGTGACATGATGGGTAGTGGGAACCAATAAAGAGGCCCCCTCTGTATGTTAACTGTACGTACCTCCACAGAGTAGGACTTGGTGTTGTCATTATTACAGTCGTTGAACTTGGTGAAAAGGTCTTCACACATCTAGGGGGAGCAAGAGGGCAAAAGGTTTGGAGTGAGCATTTATTATCAACTGATATTTGGTTTGTATGTACGGGGGACAGATACGAACACATTGACACACTGAATAATCAACCATCCATTGTGTTGCACCACAATTTAGCTTTCATTATTTTCCAACACCTGTCCTTTGTGTTAAGGCATGGAGAGCTAAGTGAACGATTCGCTAACTTTCCGAAAGTTCCCTGGTTATCCAGCAATTACGGTTGGAGAATTCAGGATTCTGGGAATGTCCCATCTGGGAAAACCAGGGATTTTTCAAAAAAGTTACTGAAATGTTGTAACCCTGGTAACAGTATATGCTGACCAGAGGGATGATATCTGGGTAATGTTGTAACCCTGGTAACAGTATATGCTGACCAGAGGGATGATATCTGGGTAATGTTGTAACCCTGGTAACAGTATATGCTGACCAGAGGGATGATATCTGGGTAATGTTGTAACCCTGGTAACAGTATATGCTGACCAGAGGGATGATATCTGGGTAATGTTGTAACCCTGGTAACAGTATATGCTGACCAGAGGGATGATATCTGGGTAATGTTGTAACCCTGGTAACAGTATGTGCTGACCAGAGGGATGATATCTGGGTAATGTTGTAACCCTGGTAACAGTATGTGCTGACCAGAGGGATGATATCTGGGTAATGTTGTAACCCTGGTAACAGTATGTGCTGACCAGAGGGATGATATCTGGGTAATGTTGTAACCCTGGGAACAGTATGTGCTGACCAGAGGGATGATATCTGGGTAATGTTGTAACCCTGGTAACAGTATGTGCTGACCAGAGGGATGATATCTGGGTAATGTTGTAACCCTGGTGTGGAGGTAACAGTATGTGCTGACCAGAGGGATGATATCTGGGTAATGTTGTAACCCTGGTAACAGTATATGCTGACCAGAGGGATGATATCTGGGTAATGTTGTAACCCTGGTAACAGTATGTGCTGACCAGAGGGATGATATCTGGGTAATGTTGTAACCCTGGTAACAGTATGTGCTGACCAGAGGGATGATATCTGGGTAATGTTGTAACCCTGGTGTGGAGGTAACAGTATGTGCTGACCAGAGGGATTATATCTGGGTAATGTTGTAACCCTGGTGTAGAGGTAACAGTATGTGCTGACCAGAGGGATGATATCTGGGTAATGTTGTAACCCTGGTAACAGTATATGCTGACCAGAGGGATGATATCTGGGTAATGTTGTAACCCTGGTAACAGTATGTGCTGACCAGAGGGATGATATCTGGGTAATGTTGTAACCCTGGTAACAGTATGTGCTGACCAGAGGGATGATATCTGGGTAATGTTGTAACCCTGGTGTGGAGGTAACAGTATGTGCTGACCAGAGGGATGATATCTGGGTAATGTTGTAACCCTGGTAACAGTATGTGCTGACCAGAGGGATGATATCTGGGTAATGTTGTAACCCTGGTAACAGTATGTGCTGACCAGAGGGATGATATCTGGGTAATGTTGTAACCCTGGTAACAGTATGTGCTGACCAGAGGGATGATATCTGTGTAATGTTGTAACCCTGGTGTGGAGGTAACAGTATGTGCTGACCAGAGGGATGATATCTGGGTAATGTTGTAACCCTGGTAACAGTATGTGCTGACCAGAGGGATGATATCTGGGTAATGTTGTAACCCTGGTAACAGTATGTGCTGACCAGAGGGATGATATCTGGGTAATGTTGTAACCCTGGTAACAGTATGTGCTGACCAGAGGGATGATATCTGGGAAATGTTGTAACCCTGGTAACAGTATGTGCTGACCAGAGGGATGATATCTGTGTAATGTTGTAACCCTGGTAACAGTATGTGCTGACCAGAGGGATGATATCTGGGTAATGTTGTAACCCTGGTAACAGTATATGCTGACCAGAGGGATGATATCTGGGTAATGTTGTAACCCTGGTAACAGTATGTGCTGACCAGAGGGATGATATCTGGGTAATGTTGTAACCCTGGTAACAGTATGTGCTGACCAGAGGGATGATATCTGGGTAATGTTGTAACCCTGGTGTGGAGGTAACAGTATGTGCTGACCAGAGGGATGATATCTGGGTAATGTTGTAACCCTGGTAACAGTATATGCTGACCAGAGGGATGATATCTGGGTAATGTTGTAACCCTGGTAACAGTATGTGCTGACCAGAGGGATGATATCTGGGTAACGTTGTAACCCTGGTAACAGTATATGCTGACCAGAGGGATGATATCTGGGTAATGTTGTAACCCTGGTAACAGTATATGCTGACCAGAGGGATGATTCCTTCCTGGTCCTTCAAGTCCGGCTTGCCCATCATGGTGTAGGACTTCCCAGATCCGGTCTGGCCATAGGCAAAGATACAGACGTTGTATCCCTCGAAGGCATGGAGCAGCATCTCCTCACCAATGTCCTTGTACACCTGCTGCTGGCCAGCAAAGTTGATGTCCTCGGGCTGTGGAGAGAGAATGTGTTCGATAAACATCCATCAACATGATTAACCAAGACACCACTACAATTTGGATTCATTGTTTTTTTGTTTTGTTTTCTACTTATATGATAATCCTACATATGACGTTCTCAACTATGTCTCTGGGTGCTGTAGCCCAGGAGTAATCTGTGTCTCTGCGTAATGTAGCCCAGGAGTAATCTGTGTCTCTGGGTGCTGTAGCCCAGGAGTAATCTGTGTCTCTGCGTAATGTAGCCCAGGAGTAATCTGTGTCTCTGGGTAATGTAGTCCAGGAGTAATCTGTGTATCTGGGTAATGTAGCCCAGGAGTAATCTGTGTCTCTGGGTGCTGTAGCCCAGGAGTAATCTGTGTCTCTGGGTGCTGTAGCCCAGGAGTAATCTGTGTCTCTGGGTAATGTAGTCCAGGAGTAATCTGTGTCTCTGGGTGCTGTAGTCCAGGAGTAATCTGTGTCTCTGGGTAATGTAGTCCAGGAGTAATCTGTGTCTCTGGGTAATGTAGCCCAGGAGTAATCTGTGTCTCTGGGTAATGTAGCCCAGGAGTAATCTGTGTCTAAGGGGGCTGTAGTCCAGGAGTAATCTGTGTCTCAGGGTAATGTAGTCAGGGAGTAATCTGTGTCTCTGGGTAATGTAGTCCAGGAGTAATCTGTGTCTCTGGGTGCTGTTGCTCAGGAGTAATCTGTGTCTCTGCGTAATGTAGCCCAGGAGTAATCTGTGTATCTGGGTAATGTAGCCCAGGAGTAATCTGTGTCTCTGGGTAATGTAGCCCAGGAGTAATCTGTGTCTCTGGGTAATGTAGTCCAGGAGTAATCTGTGTATCTGGGTAATGTAGTCCAGGAGTAATCTGTGTCTAAGGGGGCTGTAGTCCAGGAGTAATATGTGTCTCTGGGTAATGTAGTCCAGGAGTAATCTGTGTCTCTGGGTAATGTAGTCCAGGAGTAATCTGTGTATCTGGGTGATGTAGTCCAGGAGTAATCTGTGTATCTGGGTAATGTAGTCCAGGAGAAATCTGTGTCTAAAGGGGCTGTAGTCCAGGAGTAATCTGTGTCTCAGGGTAATGTAGTCAGGGAGTAATCTGTGTCTCTGGGTAATGTAGTCCAGGAGTAATCTGTGTCTCTGGGTAATGTAGCCCAGGAGTAATCTGTGTATCTGGGTAATGTAGTCCAGGAGTAATCTGGGTAATGTAGCCCAGGAGTAATCTGTGTCTCTGGGGGCTGGTGCCCAGGAGTAATCTGTGTCTCTGGGGGCTGGTGCCCAGGAGTAATCTGTGTCTCTGGGTAATGTAGTCCAGGAGTAATCTGTGTCTCTGGGTAATGTAGCCCAGGAGTAATCTGTGTCTCTGGGTAATGTAGCCCAGGAGTAATCTGTGTCTCTGGGTAATGTAGCCCAGGAGTAATCTGTGTCTCTGGGTAATGTAGCCCAGGAGTAATCTGTGTCTCTGGGTAATGTAGCCCAGGAGTAATCTGTGTCTAAGGGGGCTGTAGTCCAGGAGTAATCTGTGTCTCTGGGGGCTGTAGCCCAGGAGTAATCTGTGTCTCTGGGTGCTGTAGCCCAGGAGTAATCTGTGTCTCTGGG
>NC_143022.1:5155000-5170000 GCF_057628025.1 Oncorhynchus mykiss
TGTGTGCACCTACGTTGTAAACTTTCATTCGTAGGCTAGGTTGTAGCGACCTCGTGATGGGGACAACAGGGACACCTAGAGTATCATGTAGTAGCTTCAACCTACGGATGTTACATCGAACTGGGTGATTGGAATATGAACGGACAGTCATCCAATATGCTGTAACGGAAATAAGGCCGCGCTCGTGAAAAAAAATAAATAAATCTTAAAACGGCACCGACCGCCACTGGCGTTGTGTCATCAGGCTTTGGTTTCATGTAAACCTGTGTGTCGTCTTACATGCAGATAGACCTCCATAGGTTAATAGGCTATAAAGAAACAGCTGGGTTGACATTGTGTGGATGAGGTGATGAACAGTCTTCACAGCAGGACGTCAAATAGGACATCAAATAGAATAGAACCTAGCAGTGATCCGCTTCTTCATCACTAAGCTCTGCATGATGTCATCTATTAGATGTCTTTACTGTAAAAGGTCTGCATGGTGTCATCTATTAGATGTATTTACAGTAAAAGGTCTGCATGATGTCATCTATTAGATGTCTTTACTGTAAAAGGTCTGCATGATGTCATCTATTAGATGTATTTACTGTAAAAGGTCTGCATGATGTCATCTATTAGATGTCTTTACTGTAAAAGGTCTGCATGATGTCATCTATTAGATGTCTTTACTGTAAAAGGTCTGCATGATGTCATCTATTAGATGTATTTACTGTAAAAGGTCTGCATGATGTCATCTATTAGATGTCTTTACTGTAAAAGGTCTGCATGGTGTCATCTATTAGATGTCTTTACTGTAAAAGGTCTGCCTGGTGTCATCTATTAGATGTCTTTACTGTAAAAGGTCTGCATGATGTCATCTATTAGATGTATTTACTGTAAAAGGTCTGCATGATGTCATCTATTAGATGTCTTTACTGTAAAAGGTCTGCATGATGTCATCTATTAGATGTATTTACAGTAAAAGGTCTGCATGGTGTCATCTATTAGATGTCTTTACTGTAAAAGGTCTGCATGGTGTCATCTATTAGATGTATTTACTGTAAAAGGTCTGCATGGTGTCATCTATTAGATGTATTTACTGTAAAAGGTGAACAATCGTTCTATTCCCTCTAATTGATTAAGTCAAGTCCATTGTCGTCATCTCTCTCTCTCTCTCTCTCTCTCTCTCTCTCTCTCGCTCTCTCTCTAATCACTTACGTGATGTCATCGATGACTTTGATTCTTTGAGTCATTCACCTTCCACTACCGCTCTCTCCCCACCTCTCTCTCCCCACCCCCCACCTCTCTCTCTCCCCATCTCCCCCCACCTCTCTCTCCCACCTCTCTCTCTCCAACCTCTCTCCCCCCACCTCTCTCTCCCCAATGCTAACACAGAACAGTCTGAGTCCCTATGGGCCCTGGTCAACAGTAGTGCACCCTATTCCCTATGGGCCCTGGTCAACAGTAGTGCACCCTATTCCCTATGGGCCCTGGTCAACAGTAGTGCACCCTAATCCCTATGGGCCCTGATCAACAGTACTGGACCCTATTCCCTGTAGGCCCTGGTCAACAGTAGTGTACCCTATTCCCTATGGGCCCTGGTCAACAGTAGTGGACCCTAATCCCTATGGGCCCTGGTCAACAGTAGTGCACCCTATTCCCTGTAGGCCCTGGTCAACAGTAGTGTACCCTATTCCCTATGGGCCCTTGTCAACAGTAGTGCAGGGTGCTATTTGGGACGCAGAAGTCTCAGATGAATCAATCCCAGTGAAATGAGATCCCAGCATCAGGCTGGGATGACTTTGGTTTCCCTGGGGACACTTAATAAACAACATTTCCTGTGCCAGCAAGGTTCCAGTTCCTGACCAGTACAGACAAAATGGTTCCCAGAGCTGAGTCTGTACGACAGCCCTGCACGGGGCATGTATTTTAATCCCGAGCTCTACCCATGCTCACGACATTCAGGTCCCACCCAACCCAGACCCGTGACATTCAGGCACGATTGAGTCTGCCAAATTATTTTATTTTTTTGTCCGAAACACCGAATTCCTAAATAATTTCCTCCGTTAGTAAATCCATTAGCTGCTCCTCTCTGTCTGTAACTAACACCCTGCCAGCAGCTCGCTCTGCATGCACTCCGCTAATGGCAGCTCTGAGTCTGAGTAACTATAGCAACAGCTCCACTTGAGCTGCTCTGCTCAATGATGAGACATCAGAGAGAGCAGTAAAATCAAATCATATATGATAAACAGAGAGTAGCAGTAGCGTAGCGTAGTAGCGTAGCAGTAGCAGTAGCAGTAGCAGTAGCAGTAGTAGCGTAGCAGTAGCAGTAGCGTAGCGTAGTAGCGTAGTAGAAGTAGTAGCAGTAGCAGTAGCAGTAGCGTAGCGTAGTAGCGTAGTAGTAGTAGTAGTAGTAGTAGTAGTAGTAGCAGTAGCAGTAGCAGTAGCGTAGCGTAGTAGTAGCAGTAGCAGTAGCAGTAGCAGTAGTAGTAGCAGTAGCAGTAGCAGTAGCGTAGTAGTAGCAGTAGTAGTAGTGTAGTAGTAGTAGTAGCAGTAGTAGTAGTAGTAGTAGTAATAGCAGTAGTAGTAGTAGTAGTAGTAGTAGTAGTAGCAGTAGTAGTAGTAGTAGCAGTAGCGTAGTAGTAGCAGTAGCAGTAGTAGCAGTAGCAGTAGCAGTAGCGTAGTAGTAGCAGTAGTAGTAGTGTAGTAGTAGTAGTAGCAGTAGTAGTAGTAGTAGTAATAGCAGTAGTAGTAGTAGTAGTAGTAGCAGTAGTAGTAGTAGTAGCAGTAGTAGTAGTAGTAGTAGCAGTAGCAGTAGCGTAGTAGTAGCAGTAGTGTAGTAGTAGTAGTAGCAGTAGTAGTAGTAGCAGTAGCAGTAGCGTAGTAGTAGCAGTAGTAGTAGTAGCGTAGTAGTAGCAGTAGCGTAGTAGTAGTAGTAGTAGCTGTAGCAGTAGCAGTAGCGTAGTAGTAGCAGTAGCGTAGTAGTAGTAGTAGTAGCTGTAGCAGTAGCAGTAGCGTAGTAGTAGCAGTAGCGTAGTAGTAGCAGTAGCGTAGTAGTAGTAGTAGTAGCGTAGTAGTAGCAGTAGCGTAGTAGTAGTAGTAGTAGCTGTAGCAGTAGCAGTAGCGTAGTAGTAGCAGTAGCAGTAGCAGTAGTAGTAGTAGTAGCAGTAGCAGTAGCAGTAGTAGTAGTAGTAGTAGCAGCTGTAGCAGTAGCAGTAGCGTAGTAGTAGCAGTAGCGTAGTAGTAGTAGTAGCTGTAGCAGTAGCAGTAGCGTAGTAGTAGCAGTAGCGTAGTAGTAGCAGTAGCGTAGTAGTAGTAGTAGCGTAGTAGTAGCAGTAGCGTAGTAGTAGTAGTAGTAGCTGTAGCAGTAGCAGTAGCGTAGTAGTAGCAGTAGCGTAGTAGTAGTAGTAGCTGTAGCAGTAGCAGTAGCGTAGTAGTAGTAGCGTAGTAGCAGCAGTAGCGTAGTAGTAGTAGTAGTAGTAGCAGTAGTAGTAGTAGTAGCAGTAGTGTAGTAGTAGTAGTAGTAGTAGTAGCAGTAGTAGTAGTAGTAGCAGTAGCGTAGTAGTAGCAGTAGCGTAGTAGTAGTAGTAGCTGTAGCAGTAGCAGTAGCGTAGTAGTAGCAGTAGCGTAGTAGTAGTAGTAGCTGTAGCAGTAGCAGTAGCGTAGTAGTAGCAGTAGCAGTAGCAGTAGCGCAGTAGCAGTAGCGTAGTAGTAGCAGTAGCGTAGTAGTAGTAGTAGCTGTAGCAGTAGCAGTAGCGTAGTAGTAGTAGTAGTAGTAGCAGTAGTAGTAGTAGTAGCAGTAGTGTAGTAGTAGTAGTAGTAGTAGTAGCAGTAGTAGTAGTAGTAGCAGTAGTGTAGTAGTAGTAGTAGCAGTAGTAGTAGTAGCAGTAGCAGTAGCAGTAGCAGTAGCGTAGTAGTAGTAGTAGTAGTAGCAGTAGTAGTAGTAGTAGCAGTAGTGTAGTAGTAGTAGTAGTAGTAGTAGCAGTAGTAGTAGTAGTAGCAGTAGTGTAGTAGTAGTAGTAGCAGTAGTAGTAGTAGCAGTAGCAGTAGCGTAGTAGTAGCAGTAGTAGTAGTAGCGTAGTAGTAGCAGTAGCGTAGTAGTAGTAGTAGCTGTAGCAGTAGCAGTAGCGTAGTAGTAGCAGTAGCAGTAGCAGTAGCGTAGTAGTAGCAGTAGTAGTAGCGTAGTAGCAGCAGTAGCGTAGTAGTAGTAGTAGTAGCTGTAGCAGTAGCAGTAGCGTAGTAGTAGCAGTAGCGTAGTAGTAGTAGTAGTAGCTGTAGCAGTAGCAGTAGCGTAGTAGTAGCAGTAGCGTAGTAGTAGCAGTAGCAGTAGCAGTAGCGTAGTAGTAGCAGTAGTAGTAGCGTAGTAGCGTAGTAGTAGCAGTAGCAGTAGTAGTAGCGTAGTAGTAGCAGTAGTAGTAGCAGTAGCGTAGTAGTAGCAGTAGCAGTAGTAGTAGCAGTAGCAGTAGCAGTAGCAGTAGCAGTAGCGTAGTAGCGTAGCAGTAGCAGTAGCATTAGTAGCAGTAGTAGTAGTAGTAGCAGTAGCAGTAGCAGTAGCAGTAGTAGCAGTAGTAGTAGTAGTAGCAGTAGCAGTAGTAGTAGTAGCGTAGTAGTAGCAGTAGCAGTAGCAGTAGCGTAGTAGTAGCAGTAGCAGTAGTAGTAGCAGTAGCAGTAGCAGTAGCAGTAGCGTAGTAGCGTAGCAGTTAGCTGTTAGCTGTTAGCTACTTTTCATCACTCTAAACTCCCACAAACACTCCAGGAACATCATTAGTATCTGTGAAATAGCCTCTCCTTGACACGGTTGAAGCACTTTTGACATCATGTTATGATCTTAGTCACGTATGACCGTACTGCACAGCAGATCACGAGAAAAGGTCAATGTCAGTGGTCAGTTTAGTGATAACCCGAGCCCTACACGTACCCTAGTTCAAATCAAATCAAAGTTTATTTGTCACGTGCGCCGAATACAGAGACCTCACAGTGAAATGCTTACTTACAGGCTCTAACCAATAGTGCAAAAAAGGTATTAGGTGAACAATAGGTAAGTAAAGAAATAAAACAACAGTAAAAAGACAGGCTATATACAGTAGAGAGGCTATATACAGTAGAGAGACTATATACAGTAGAGAGGTTATATACAGTAGAGAGGCTATATACAGTAGAGAGGTTATATACAGTAGAGAGGCTATATACAGTAGCGAGGCTATATACAGTAGAGGCTATATACAGTAGAGGCTAAATACAGTAGAGAGGTTATATACAGTAGAGAGGCTATATACAGTAGAGAGGCTATATACAGTAGAGAGGTTATATACAGTAGAGAGGCTATATACAGTAGCGAGGCTATATACAGTAGAGAGGCTATATACAGTAGAAAGGTTATATACAGTAGAGAGGCTATATACAGTAGAAAGGTTATATACAGTAGAGAGACTATATACAGTAGAGAGGCTATGTACAGTAGAGAGGCTATATACAGTAGAGGCTATATACAGTAGAGGCTATATACAGTAGAGAGGCTATATACAGTAGAGAGGCTATATACAGTAGAGAGGCTATATACAGTAGAGAGGCTATAAAAGTAGAGAGGCTACATACAGACACCGGTTAGTCAGGCTGATTGAGGTAGTATGTACATGTAGATATGGTTAAAGTGACTGTGCAGATATGATGAACAGAGAGTAGCAGCTGCAAATCGTTGGGCTCGGGTCGGGGTACCAGAGCTCAATTCTAGTCCAGTCCGTCCTCATGTCGTCCACACATTCAACAGCCCCTTCATATCACACGCTTTCGCACGACACACTCCAGTAGACCAGGGTTCAAGGTTAATTCCAATCAATTGAAGAAGTACACTGAAATTACAAGTCTCTTCAATGTCGTGTCCACGAGGACCATTTGGTAATAGGGATGACTTTCTGTATTGCCTGAAATTGACCTCAACCTTGCAACAGACACCGTCACTGAGACCAGTTAGACTCCGTCTATTATCGATGTTATATTTGTAATCAGAATCAGTCGTCATAATCACTTCACAGTGCAAAGTGTATCAAATCAAATCAAATCAAATCAAATCAAATGTTATTTATAGCCCTTCGTACATCCGCTGATATATCAAAGTGCTGCACAGAAACCCAGCCTGAAACCACCAAACAGCAAAGCAATGCAGGTGTAGAAGCACGTGTATCGAAATCGATACACGATGGTCATGTGAATCATTGTGATGACGACTATGTGCTAAGATAAATTGTATTTATTAATCCAGGCAAGTCAGTGAAGAACAAATTCTTATTTACAATGACGGCCCACAGGGGAACAGTGGGGTTAACTGCCTTGTTCCGGGGGGCAGACCGACATGATTTTTTTTACCTTGTCAGCTCGGTGATTCGATCTTGCAACCTATCGGTTACTGGCCCAACGCTCTGCCTCAAAATGAGGAACAAGCCAGGGGCTAAGTCGACTCTGAAGAGAAGAGACGATTAAACATTTCCCTGTCACTGACACAGCCACTGGCCTATGGGCCCTGGTCAAAAATAGTGCACTCTGTGGGGAATAGGGTGCCATAGGGCTCTGGTGTAAAATAGTGCACTCTGTAGGGAATAGGGTGCCATAGGGCTCTGGCCTAAAATATTGCACTCTGTAGGGAATAGGGTGCCATAGGGCTCTGGTCTAAAATAGTGCACTCTGTAGGGAATAGGGTGCCATAGGGCTCTGGTCTAAAATAGTGCACTCTGTAGGGAATAGGGTGCCATAGGGCTCTGGTGTAAAATAGTGCACTCTGTAGGGAATAGGGTGCCATTTGGTTTCGCTTCTCGCTGTATTTGAGATCTGGTGAACATCGGCCAGTGTGGCCTGGGTAGGGTTTAGGGTTTCAGGTACATTAACCAGCCATGACAAAAACATGAGACACCTAATTTACTAGATCAGGTTTAATGTATAGGTCTAATGATAAACCAGACAAAGACAGACAGAATGCACACACACACACACACACACACAAACACACACACACACACACACACACACGCACACACACACACACACACACACACACACACACACACACACACACACACAGCATAAATAGCTAGTAAACCATGACTGGTGCTCTCCTGTAGCTCATTTCACCATTATCTGACTTACCAGTAGTATCTGTAGTAGCTGTAGTACCAGTAGTATAAGTAGTACCAGTAGTATCTGTAGTATCTGTAGTATAAGTAGTACCAGTAGTATCTGTAAAATCTGTAGTACCAGTAGTACCAGTAGTATCTGTAGTATCTGTAGCACCAATAGTACCAGTAGTATATGTAGTATCTGTAGTACCAGTAGTATACGTAGTATCTGTAGTACCAGAGGTACCAGTAGCACCAGTAGTAGCTGTAGTACCAGTAGTATCTGTAGTACCAGTGGTACCAGTAGTACCAGTAGTATCTGTAGTACCAGTAGTACCAGTAGTACCAGTGGTATCTGTAGTACCAGTAGTACCAGTAGTACCAGTGGTATCTGTAGTACCAGTAGTACCAGTAGTACCAGTAGTATCTGTAGTACCAGTGGTACCAGTAGTACCAGTAGTATCTGTAGTACCAGTAGTACCAGTAGTACCAGTAGTATACGTAGTACCAGTAGTACCAGTAGTACCAGTGGTATCTGTAGTACCAGTAGTATCTGTAGTACCAGTAGTACATGCAGTACCAGTGGTATCTGTAGTACCAGTAGTATCTGTAGTACCAGTAGTACCAGTAGTACCAGTGGTATCTGTAGTACCAGTAGTACCAGTAGTATCTGTAGTACCAGTAGTACCAGTAGTACCAGTAGTATCTGCAGTACCAGTAGTACCAGTAGTACCAGTGGTATCTGTAGTACCAGTAGTATATGCAGTGTATTCTGGGTTGTTTCAGAAGATAACAAAGAGCACAGAACAAACAACTTGATCAAATCAAACAACCAGCCGAAGAGCCCCTCGGGAGAACACAGCAGACACTGACTGGTACTTTCAATAAACACAACAACACGTGACTTGTTGTAAAATAAGGATAGGAAAACATCTACCATAACCTTACATCTACAACAACGCTATATCTACTATATCATTATATCTACTATAACATTATATCTACTATAACATTATTCTACAATAACATTATATCTACTTTAACATTATATCTACTATAACATTATATCTACTATAACATTATATCTACTATAACATTATATCTACTGTAACATCATATATACTATATCATTATATCTACTATAACATTATATCTACTATAACATTATATATACTATAACATCTACTATAACATTATATCTACTATAACATTATATCTACTATAACATTACATCTACAATAACATTATATCAACTATAACATCTACTATAACATTATATCTACTATAACATTATATATACTATAACACTACATCTACAATAACATCAACCATAACATTATATCTACAATAACATTATATCTACTATAACACTACATCTACAATAACATAAACTATAACATTATATCTACAATAACATTATATCTACAATAACATTATATCTACTATAACATTATATCTACTATAACATCTACTATAACATTATATCTACTATAACATTATATCTACTATAACATCTACTATAACATTATATCTACTATAACATTATATCTACTATAACATCTACTATAACATTATATCTACTACAACATTATATCTACTATAACATTATATCTACTATAACATTATATATACTATAACATTATATCTACTATAACATCTACTATAACATTATATCTACTATAACATTATATATACTATAACATCTACTATAACATTATATCTACTATAACATTATATATACTATAACATTATATCTACTATAACATTATATCTACTTTAACATTATATCTACTATAACATTATATATACTATAACATTATATCTACTGTAACATTATATATACTATAACATTATATATACTATAACATTATATATACTATAACATCTACTATAACATTATCTATACTATAACATTATATCTACTATAACATTATATATACTATAACATTATATCTACTATAACATTATATCTACTATAACATTATATCTACTATAACATTATATCTACTATAACATCTACTATAACATTATATCTACTATAACATTATATCTACTATAACATTATATCTACTATAACATTATATATACTATAACATTATCTATACTATAACATTATATCTACTATAACATTATATCTACTATAACGTTACATATACTATATAATTATATCTACTATAACATTATATCTACTATAACATTATATCTACTATAACATTATATCTACTATAACATTATATCTACTATAACATTATATCTACTATAACATTATATATACTATAACATTATATCTACTATAACATCTACTATAACATTACATCTACTATAACATCTACTATAACATTATATCTACTATAACATTATATCTACTATAACATTATATCTACTATAACATTATATCTACTATAACATTATATCTACTATAACATTATATCTACTATAACATTACATCTACTATAATATCTACTATAACATTATATCTACTTTAACATTACATCTACTATAACATCTACTATAACATTATATCTACTATAACATTATATCTACTATAACATTATATCTACTATAACATTATATCTACTATAACATTATATATACTATAACATTATATCTACTATAACATTATATCTACTATAACATCTACTATAACATTATATCTACTATAACATTATATCTACTATAACATTATATCTACTATAACATTATATCTACTATAACATTATATCTACTATAACATTACATCTACTATAATATCTACTATAACATTATATCTACTTTAACATTACATCTACTATAACATCTACTATAACATTATATCTACTATAACATTATATCTACTATAACATTATATCTACTATAACATTATATATACTATAACATTATATCTACTATAACATTATATCTACTATAACATTATATATACTATAACATTATATATACTATAACATTATCTATACTATAACATTATATATACTATAACATTATATATACTATAACATTATATCTACTATAACATTATATCTACTATAACATTATATCTACTATAACATTATATCTACTATAACATTATATCTACTATAACATTACATCTACTATAATATCTACTTTAACATTACATCTACTATAACATTATATCTACTATAACATCTACTATAACATTATATCTACTATAACATTATATCTACTATAACATTATATCTACTATAACATCTACTATAACATTATATCTACTATAACATTATATCTACTATAACATTACATATACTATAACATTATATCTACTGTAACATTATATCTACTGTAACATTATATCTACTATAACATTACATATACTATAACATTATATCTACTGTAACATTATATCTACTGTAACATTATATCTACTATAACATTATATATACAATAACATTACATATACTATAACATCTACTACAACATTATATATACTATAACATTATATCTACTATAACATTTTAACTACTATAACATTATATATACTATAACATCTACTATAACATCTACTATAACATTATATCTACTATAACATTATATCTACTATAACATTATATCTACTATAACATTATATCTACTATAACATTATATCTACTATAACATTATATATACTATAACAGTATATATATACTATAACATTATATCTACTATAACATTATATCTACTATAACATTATATATACTATAACATTATATCTACTATAACATTATATCTACTATAACATTATATCTACTATAACATCTACTATAACATTATATCTACTATAACATTATATCTACTATAACATTATATCTACTATAACATTATATCTACTATAACATTATATCTACTATAACATCTACTATAACATTATATCTACTATAACATTATATCTACTATAACATTATATCTACTATAACATTATATATACTATAACATTATATCTACTATAACATTATATCTACTATAACATTATATCTACTATAACATCTACTATAACATTATATCTACTATAACATTATATATACTATAACATTATATCTACTATAACATTATATCTACTATAACATCTACTATAACATCTACTATAACATTATATCTACTATAACATTATATCTACTATAACATTATATCTACTATAACATCTACTATAACATCTACTATAACATTATATCTACTATAACATTATATCTACTATAACATTATATCTACTATAACATTATATCTACTATAACATTATATCTACTATAACATTATATCTACTATAACATTATATCTACTATAACATTATATCTACTATAACATTATATCTACTATAACATTATATCTACTATAACATTATATCTACTATAACATTATATCTACTATAACATTATATATACTATAACATTATATCTACTATAACATTATATCTACTATAACATTATATCTACTATAACATTATATCTACTATAACATTATATCTACTATAACATTATATCTACTATAACATTATATCTACTATAACATTATATATACTATAACATTATATATACTATAACATTATATCTACTATAACATCTACTATAACATTATATCTACTATAACATCTACTATAACATTATATCTACTATAACATTATATCTACTATAACATTATATCTACTATAACATTATATCTACTATAACATTATATATACTATAACATCTACTATAACATTATATCTACTATAACATTATATCTACTATAACATTATATCTACTATAACATTATATCTACTATAACATTATATCTACTATAACATTACATATACTATAACATTATATCTACTATAACATTATATCTACTATAACATTATATCTACTATAACATTATATCTACTATAACATTATATATACTATAACATTATATATACTATAACATTATATATACTATAACATTATATCTACTATAACATTATATCTACTATAACATTATATCTACTATAACATCTACTATAACATTATATCTACTATAACATCTACTATAACATTATATCTACTATAACATTATATCTACTATAACATTATATCTACTATAACATTATATCTACTATAACATTATATATACTATAACATTATATATACTATAACATTATATCTACTATAACATCTACTATAACATTATATCTACTATAACATCTACTATAACATTATATCTACTATAACATTATATCTACTATAACATTATATCTACTATAACATTATATCTACTATAACATTATATATACTATAACATCTACTATAACATTATATCTACTATAACATTATATCTACTATAACATTATATCTACTATAACATTATATCTACTATAACATTATATCTACTATAACATTACATATACTATAACATTATATCTACTATAACATTATATCTACTATAACATTATATCTACTATAACATTATATCTACTATAACATTATATATACTATAACATTATATATACTATAACATTATATATACTATAACATTATATCTACTATAACATTATATCTACTATAACATTATATCTACTATAACATCTACTATAACATTATATCTACTATAACATCTACTATAACATTATATCTACTATAACATTATATCTACTATAACATTATATCTACTATAACATTATATCTACTATAACATTATATATACTATAACATTATATCTACTATAACATTATATCTACTATAACATTATATCTACTATAACATTATATCTACTATAACATTATATCTACTATAACATTATATCTACTATAACATCTACTATAACATTATATCTACTATAACATTATATCTACTATAACATTATATCTACTATAACATTATATCTACTATAACATTATATCTACTATAACATTATATCTACTATAACATTATATCTACTATAACATTATATATACTATAACATTATATCTACTATAACATCTACTATAACATTATATCTACTATAACATTATATCTACTATAACATTATATCTACTATAACATTATATCTACTATAACATTATATCTACTATAACATTACATATACTATAACATTATATCTACTATAACATTATATCTACTATAACATTATATCTACTATAACATTATATCTACTATAACATTATATATACTATAACATTATATATACTATAACATTATATATACTATAACATTATATCTACTATAACATTATATCTACTATAACATTATATCTACTATAACATCTACTATAACATTATATCTACTATAACATTATATCTACTATAACATTATATCTACTATAACATTATATCTACTATAACATTATATATACTATAACATTATATCTACTATAACATTATATCTACTATAACATTATATCTACTATAACATTATATCTACTATAACATTATATCTACTATAACATTATATATACTATAACATTATATATACTATAACATTATATCTACTATAACATCTACTATAACATTATATCTACTATAACATCTACTATAACATTATATCTACTATAACATTATATATACTATAACATTATATCTACTATAACATTATATCTACTATAACATTATATATACTATAACATTATATCTACTATAACATCTACTATAACATTATATCTACTATAACATCTACAATAACATTATATCTACTATAACATTATATCTACTATAACATTATATCTACTATAACATTATATCTACTATAACATTATATCTACTATAACATTATATCTACTATAACATTATATCTACTATAACATTATATCTACTATAACATTATATCTACTATAACATTATATATACTATAACATTATATCTACTATAACATCTACAATAACATTATATCTACTATAACATTACATCTACAATAACATTATATCTACTATAACATTATATATACTATAACATTATATCTACTATAACATTATATCTACTATAACATCTACTATAACATTATATCTACTATAACATCTACTATAACATTATATCTACTATAACATTATATCTACTATAACATTATATCTACTATAACATTATATATACAATAACATCACTGATTACACCATCAAACCACTCCACAGGGACAACATCACACCTTCACAAACATCACACCGTTACACAGGACCAGTGTTGCTCTCTCTCTCTCTCTCTCTCTCTCTCTCTCTCTCTCTCTCTCTCTCTCTCTCTCTCTGTCTGTCTGGTCTGTCTTAGCAAAAGTGCACAAAAATTACATCAGCAGCATCCTTGGTCAGAGGAGGGCTGGATGTGGACCAGAGTGAGTGAACAGAAGGGTTCCACCCAAAATAGTACCCAAAAGTAGTGCACTATATAGGGAATATGGGCCCTGATCAAAAGTAGTGCACTATGTAGGGAATAGGGTGCTATTTGGGGCGCAAAAGGGAATAGAGGGAATTAAATTCAGTTCAATTCAAGGGGCTTTATTGGCATGGAAGGGGGCAGACCCTAAGGAGGGTGATAAGGTGGCAGACCCTAAGGAGGGTGATAAGGGGGTAGAAACGGGCGATAAGGGGGCAGACTAAGGAGGGTGATAAGGGGGCAGACTAAGGAGGGTGATAAGGGGGCAGACTAAGGAGGGTGATAAGGGGGCAGACTAAGGAGGGTGATAAGGGGGCAGACTAAGGAGGGTGATAAGGGGGCAGACTAAGGAGGGTGATAAGGGGGCAGACTAAGGAGGGTGATAAGGGGGCAGACTAAGAAGGGTGATAAGGGGGCAGACTCTAAGGAGGGTGATAAGGGGGCAGACTAAGGAGGGTGATAAGGGGGCAGACTAAGGAGGGTGATACGGGGGCAGACTCTAAGGAGGGTGATAAGGGGGCAGACCCTAAGGAGGGTGATAAGGGGGCAGACCCTAAGGAGGGTGATAAGGGGGTAGACTCTAAGGAGGGCGATAAGGGGGCAGACTAAGAAGGGTGA